>NW_027413191.1:0-182723 GCF_048544455.1 Silene latifolia | reverse complement strand
ACTTGCATTGTTTCATGATTATCAATTTAAAACTTAACTAAGAATCCATAACCATACACCCACAAATAACAATACATAAAATAGTATGAAGAATAGGACCTCACAAATTTAACGAAAAAAAGAATAGGATAGTGAGGGGTATAAACATAAATCGACCCAAGTTTGATACAAACAGTACATAATAATGAAGTGTATAGACATAAAACCTCGAGTAGCTGACATGCCTAAAATGTCGCTATAAAGACGATCAAATTAAGAATTTATATACCACAATACGTACTAATTAATACTAATTAAAAACTAGTAAAGTAGCAAGCAAATGGATCGTACCCAAGAGAAGAGGGATTTTGTTTTCGGTTTTCAATTGAATAAATAGAACAATTGCAATGGTTAACAAACAATTATGTCAATAAAAGGGGGAGGAGGGGGGGGGGGGGGTTGGTTGGTTTTCAAAGACAAAATGAAATTCAAACAAGAGTGAACAACAAGCAAGCAAGAAATCAATTTATAAGATGGAAATTTATCAATTTTAAGAAAGACTTAACCCAACTCAATAAAGTGAGGCACTTTAGTTAATAAAACCACTCAATCAATCCTTTTAACCAATGTTATTGCCCTATTAGTGAGATTAATTCTCCAAATTCCTCTAATTAGAAGCCAATCACAAGGAAATTACACTTAGTAATTGACCCAACTTAGTAGTTCCCCTAGTGAAAATCACACACATAAGGTAGATAACAAGAAGATGTAGCAATGGAATCTAATAGGTGCAATTATTCACAATGAAATCACAATTAATGAGCAATCACAAATTAATCTCTCAAATGTTAATTAAACCAAGAAGAAATCACATTCATTAGTCTAATAATAAGTTGTTGCAACATGGAATTATAAGGAAATCACACTTAATAAACACAACAACATGTAAATTAAGGAACTTGGAAAGATTAAGTAACAAGGAAATCATACTTAATCACCATAATCTAACAAGGATTCCAAAATTAAGCAATTAAACACAAGAGATTAAGAACAATAATAATAATTAAGGAAGGATTAAGGAGTCTTACAACCAAAGATTACACCTTTGAGTCGGATTAAGAAAAGGAGATTAGTTCTCCATAATAGATCTCAAACCCAAATTAGATGATAATTCTTCAATTACAACTTGATTAACAAAATAAAGTATAAGATAAAGCATAAGATGGTGAATACCATTGGTGAATCCCAAATGGTATTCACCTATATATAGTCCTAGGTGAAGGAGGAATTGATGGGCCTAAGTTGGATGAAGCTCGTAATTAAAACGCGTAATACCCAGGTAGGGCGCACGGTGCGCCCAATGGCATAGGGAGGAGCGCATGGTGCGCCCAGTGCGTTGGACTGCATTTTTCAAAAGGCCGTATCTCTCTCATTTCTTGGCCAAATGAGGCGTGTGACCTGTCGTTGGAAAGCTAATAACATAAGCTTTCACCTCCACCTGGCCTTGCTTCGATACGAGCTCTAGAACTCAAGATATACTCATTTGAAGTAGGTCCTTATGCAAAAGAAGCTTCAAATCTTCAATTGCTTCATCCTTTCACTTCTTCATCTCTTAGCTAGTCTTCCTTCTTGCTTGTAGATGTTTGTATCATGGTAGACTTCAAGACATGCCTTTGCTTCCGATCATTGCTCAAAACTTCATTATTAACCCGACATTAAGAATATGGTAAATGTGACGTAAATCATGTGAAACCACGTCCCAATGCCGCTTTATTATGCATAAAATAAGCCAATTATATGGTAAGATAATGACCTTATCAAACACCCCACACTTGAGCCTTTGCTCGTCCCGAGCAAATTACTGCAAACCCGATCCATCAATGAAAGACTCACAAGAAGCATGGGGAAGCTCAAACGTTCAAGCCCTCTTCTCTCACACCTCGACCTACTTATATCGCCCTCATCATATTATCAACATGGTCACTATTTCGTTACAACATCATCACAAAAGTAAGTGACCCAAATCCTCCAATCAAGAGTCGCTCTTCACTCACGCGCCCTCCTTATGTCTTCCCTCATCTAAGATAATCCTAATTTCCACCAATTCAATCTCATTTTCACAATAACATAACATCCTCCTTATTTCCCCCCTTATCACTCCATCCATTTGAAACACAAGGTTATCTAGCATCAAACACCTCCAAACTCAATAATTAGACAACCTCAAAATCCTCCAAAAATACTTTAACACAATCCATGACAAATCATACAACAACAACAACAATATCATCAAAACAACTCAAACACCAAATGCACAAAGCGCTAGTCATAAGATAGGCCTCCAAATCCCCCTCCTAGCCTTGTTACACCCTAGCCTACCCTTCCACCATTCTTGGGTCTATTCCACTTATATCACCAACACCATGTAGGAAGTAGTACGATATGTGACAAGAATTGAGAATTTTATCATTTTCATTCATTTCTTTTTCCTAATTCTCTCATTTTGCCTAAACCGCCCGCCCTTGCGGGTTTTCGGTTTAGAATTTTCCTCACTTCTACTCTCGTGGCTCGCACTCATTTTTTCTTTTTGCCTAGAGCGCCCTTTCGGGTTTTCACTCCGACCTCGGCCACTTTCCCATTTTTGCCTAGGATGCCCTTTCGGGTTTTCATCCTAGCCGGGTTTTTTTTGTCTTGTCTTTCTTTTTTTTTCTTTTTCTTTTTCTTTTTCTTTTTTTTTTGCAATGCATGGAATGAAATATAATACAATATATTATAAATTACCCACTCATGTCCACCCCACACTTTGTTTTTCACTTTGTCCCCAAAGTGAAGGTGAACATCATAATCAATCCTCAATGAAATGACTTGAGGCACCGTCATCACCATCAAATTACAACAAGCTAAACTCTTTCTCACAAGCTCACTAACTTACACCACAAACACCCTCTACTCTCAATGATGAGCTCCAAGATTCACACCTTACATCCTTCTCTTCCTCTCCTTCACTTGGTATATTATCATGGTGTACCAAGCACAAAATCATGGGTAAAATGAATTATCTCAATTGACCATCAATGATAACTCAACATACTTCACCATTTTTCCAACAAAACTCCTCCACACTTGAACTTTTGATTGCTTCTTCGTTTTAGATGTGTGAGGGTGAAAGAGGGAATTCTTTTGTAGGTGATTCGACCTGATTGAGGTAGTGAAATGGAAATAGCGTGTTTAAACATTTGGACAATGAATGGTGGTGATGTATGTGGTGATTATGTTAACAGTGAGTTTGAGAATAATGGGGCACAAATGTGGCTTGAATGGGCTTGATAAGGGGCATTGGTGGAATTGTCAAGCATGATACTTTTAACTTTCAAGCAAGGTCTTATCAAAAGATTTTAATAAATCACTTGCACCATTTCACAAACACCTTGTGTGCACTACTCAAGAACTTGCGTTTTACACACAAGTAACAACTCATAATCCATTATTAGGAAAAGACAATAATAAAAACATTAAAGGAGTACGGGTTGCCTCCTGTAAAGCGCTTTGGTTTCCGTCGTTTGCTCGACGCCTTTTCAAGGTTCATGTTCTGTCAATGGTTAAGAGTGGAGCAACTCAATGCTCTTAGTAACCTATCAAATATGTTAGCCCACAAACAAGAGAAGTGACAATAGTAGAAAGTCAAGACATACCAAGCATGCACAATGAAAACATATGCATAAGACAAGTGATTCATTGAGCTTTCATGTTCTAAAAACAAACTAATGTCACGATAATGCTCCTTAAAAGAAGGGTTAGACTTGGTAAAAACCAAGTAAGAGTGAAAGGACAAAAGAGGTTCTTTAGGAACTAGAATGGGTGGCTCTTTCATATAAACTAGGGGAGGTTCCTCTTTGTGTGGCCACATCTCAACATACACACTTTTAGTTTCCTCATTTACATTCTCTTCAAAGTTCTTAATTACTAACTTCTTAGTCAAATGAGGGTCACAACCAACATCCTCAAGATTCACAACTTTCGCATTTTCTACCTCAACCATCTCATTGAACGACTCCTCAAAAAACAATTTCGAACAAGAGTCATTGAGAATCAAGGAATCATCCACATGGTATGAAACATCAACTTTGGTACAAGGAATGTCAATAGGAAGTTCAATGGGTGGAGAGGCCAACGAAATTTTCAAGTCACACCTATCATCTTCATCATCAAAGAAATCTTAATCCACATCAAATTGAGACTCGTCTAGAGTGTGGACGAATTCTTCACCAACATTACTTGTTTCAATATAACTAAAATTTGATTGATTTGATTTTCAAGATTAGCAATTCTAGAATTGGTGAGTTGATTATGTTGGATCAAGGTGGTTTGAAACTCCTTAGTGGTGGCTTGCAAAACTTGGTTTTCCTTTTGCATTGCAACTTGATTTGTAGCAAGGGAAGTGATCATATCTTCTAAAGACATTGAAGGTGTTGATGAGGTTTGATAAGAGTTTTTCAACTCCCATTGATAAGTCTTATTAGCCATGTATATAAAAAATTCCCACTTCTCTTCATAGCTAAACATATTTCTAAACTTCCCCTCACTTAAATTATAAACATGTAACACCGTTTCATCATTCAAACCATTAAACACCACATTACAAAGCTCCCAAGTTCGATAAGGGTATCGACATCTAGAGACATACTCACCCAACCTATCAAGATACTTGTAAAATGGTTTATCCTTAAATTGAGGAAAATCAAGAGAAGCCATTAACTCAAACAAGAGAGCAATAGAAACTAGTTAAACTAATCCTAATATTTACAACAACTAGATACACAACAAAGCACACAAAAACACATAACTACTCTAAAATACAATTAAAAACACTAACAAAACCGTTACCTTCCCCGACAACGGCGCCAAAATTTGACACGCCTAAAATGTCGCTATAAAGACGGTCAAATTAACAATTTATATACCATAATACGTACTAATTAATACTAATTATAAACAAGTAAAGTAGCAAGCAAAGGGATCGTACCCAAGAGAAGAGGGGTTTTGTATTCGGTTTTCAATTTAATAAATAGAACAATTGCAATGGTTAATAAACAACTATGTAAATAAAAGGGGGGGGGGGGGGGGGGGGGGGGTTTTTGGTTGGTTTTCAAAGACAAAATGAAATTCAAACAAGAGTGAACAACAAGCAAGCAAGAAATCAATTTATAAGATGGAAATTTATCAATTTTAAGGAAGACTTAACCCAACTCAATAAAGTGAGACACTTTAGTTGATAAAACCACACAATCAATCCTTTTAACCAATGTTATTGCCCTATTAAATAGATTAATTCTCCAAATTCCTCTAATTAGAAGCCAATTACAAGGAAATTACACTTAGTAATTGACCCAACTTATTAGTTTCCCTAGTTGAAATCACACACATAAGGTAGATAACAAGAAGATGTAGCAATGGAATCTAATAAGTGCAATTACTCACAATGAAATCATAATTAATGAGCAATCAAGAATTAACCTCTCAAATGTTAATTAAACCAAGAAGAAATCACATTCATTAGTCTAATAACAAGTTGTTGCAACATGGGATTACAAAGAAATCACACTTAATAAACCCAACAACATGTAAATTAAGGAACTTGGAAAGTTTAAGTAACAAGGAAATCAGACTTAATCACCATAATCTAACAAGGATTCCAAAATAAAGCAATTAAACACAAGAGATTAAGAACAATAATAATAATAATTAAGCAAAGATTAAGGAGTCTTACAACCAAAGATTACACCTTTGAGTCGGATTAAGAAAAGGAGATTAGTTCTCCATAATAGATCTCAAACCCAAATTAGATGATAATTCTTCAATTACAACTTGATTAACAAAATAAAGCATAAGATAAAGCATAAGATGATGAATCCCTAATGGTATTTACCTATATATAGTCCTAGGTTACGGAGGCATTGATGGGCTTAAGTTGGATGAGGCTCGTAATCAAAACGCGTAATCCCCAGGTAGGGCGCACGGTGCGCCCAATGGCATAGGGAGGAGCGCATGGTGCGCCCAGTGCGCTGGACTGCATTTTTCAAAAGGCCGTATCTCTCTAGTTACTTGGCCAAATGAGGCGTGTGACCTGTCGTTGGAAAGCTAATAACATAAGCTTTCACCTCCACTTGGCCTTGCATCGATACGAGCTCTAGAACTCAAGATATACTCATTTGAAGTCGATTCTTATGCAAAAGAAGCTTCAAATCTTCAATTGCTTCATCCTTTCACTTCTTCATGTCTTAGCTAGTCTTCCTTCTTGCTTTTAGATGTTTGTATCATGGTAGACTTCAAGACATGCCTTTGCTTCCGATCATTGCTCAAAACTCCATTATTCCCGACATTAAGAATATGGTAAATGTGACGTAAATCATGTGAAACCACGTCCCAATGTCGCTTTATTATGCATAAAATAAGCCAATTAGATGGTAAGATAATGAGCTTATCAGTAGCCTCAACAACAAATAACAAATTCAGGGAGACAAATAGGTAAGAAGCAATTAAGTAACTCTTCGTCACTTAATGTTGTGTATGATTCAGCTAGACAAGTTTAAATCTTGAATCATGAAACCAGCAGAAGTAAAGAAAAGAGCAACAAACATCATCAAAGAACATTATTAGACAGTAAAGAAAGCATATTTGTTTAATAGACAGAAACTAAGCATATATGGAATGAAGTTTAGGACATTAAACTTTCTAGGACAGGCGAAGAAAAAGTAGGGTGGTCGTCAATGACATTATGTTCTGCAGAATGAAACAAAATGATAGATAATTCAAATGATCGGGTTATTGTCGTAAAAAAAAACTTCCCAGTATTATACAATATAATCAGATAGGCTTAACCACAAGACATATGCAGGTATTCAAAGGTTAGTTCCATTAAATCCCAGATCTAAGAACAAATTCATACTGAGAAATCTGTAGAAGCAATTGTTTAGTCAAGCTATAAAGAACAAATTTGAAAAACAACTACAATGTGATAACAATACAAACATCACACAACAAATATGCAAAAAACCCTAATTTTATCAACCCTAATTATCAAATCTAATCAGTCTAAGTCTAATACCTCTAATTCAACAGAAATTATTCTATGAAGAACAAATCTGAAAAACAACTACGATATGATAACAATACAAACATCACACAACAAATTTGTAAAAACCCTTAATTTTATCAACCCTAATTATCAAGTTTAATTAGTCTAAGTCTAATACTTTTAATTCAACATAAATTATTCCACGTTTAACTTCAAACAACAGTACCAAACACCACACAACAATCTAATTATGTATAAATTGAATTTTTAAAAAACTAACTACCCAGAAACCCTAATTAGTTAAATTGAAATTATTCAAGTTGAATATTATACCATATAATAGGAATGGCAAAGGAGGAGATGAGTTGCTGGCCGATTCTCATCGTGTGTTGTGGTTATCGCATACATTGTCGTCGTGGCTACACCATAGCGTGCGTCGTAGCTACATCATATAATGCGTTGGTACGGAAATGGATAGTGGCAGAAGGATGGGGGACGAGGGTGGTGAGAGAGTGACGGTGGACGAGGGTGGTCGGCCTGTTAGCGGTAGATGTCTTGAGTGATAAGGTGTTTTAGAGTGAAGAGTAGAGTGAGTAGCGAGGGAGAGAGTCGAGGGAGTTTCGGTTATGCGCATTTTATATACTCCACATGCTATAGGCTGCGTTTTCAAGACAAAACGCCTCTCATGTTTTATATGAGGCATTTTTTTGGATAAACGCTGCTTAAAATTTTGTATTTTCGAAAATAAAAATAAAACTGAGTTTCTATTTGCTACAGTTGAAATAAAACGCCTCATATGGTGCGCCACAAATTGCTATTTTGGTACTAGTGTACGAAACAGGGTTGATCGCCGTCTCTGGGTACAAGCGTTGGCAACTGCGAGGCCGCAAGCGCTCTCTGACAAAAACCGGCACACCCGTGTAGTGCTCCCAGGGTTACCCAACAAACTGCACCCATGACAAGGCTAGTCAACTAACTGGGGGTCTCTAGCTCCCTAGTCATCTTATCTCTACCTTTTTTTACAAAACGAAAGAGACAAGGAACGAAAACTCACATTGCCAAGCCGAATGGCGTTCCCCCGACGCTTGCAGTCCACGTAAGTCGACTTGGTGGACTTCTTTCGAACCACCGTCCAACCATTCATGGCCGGGTAAACTAAAGGCACATCACCCACCGTCTTGGAACACAAGGAGGATAAGTAAGAAAACCACCAAGCCCGTAACACAAAACACAACGACAACAAATAAGCCAATTTTCAAAAAAAAAAAAACACCAAAACACAACACGAAAGAAAACAAAATAAAAAACCAACAACCAGCAAAAATGCTTGTACCTCCAAGATGAGGTCGGGACCAAGCAAAGCGGGAGAACTCCCATCCTCCATCGTCTCCGGACGAACGACAACATGAAAGTAACGGGTAAATCGGGACATAGCAGGCGTCACCCAATCGTACTGACCTAGGGCGTCTAAGCCAGCAAGAAAACGAAGCACTTTGGTCGACCAGTGCTCGCCCTTGTCACCAAAGTATGTAGTACCCAAGAAGTACCACAACCGCGCCTCCTGCACGTCAGCCTCAGGCTCAGCCTCCGGACTCGCCAACGGCTCTGGGACAAAGCCAGTCACCCTCACCTTGAAGTAGTCCCTCACGTAAGAGTTCGACATCAAGAAATGAGTGATGTCGGTCGGCGCAGGCAGAACATTGCCGATCAAGCCTGTGATCACGGCTGAAGACACTCTCTCTGGCGTCTCCGGAAACTGAACCGGCGTCACGCCATAGGGAAGACCTGACACCATGGCAAAATCCTCCAAGGTGATGCCGATCTCCCCAAACTGCATATAGAACGACGACGTCGTGTCCCAGTAGCGATCCAACATGGCACGAATCAAACACAGGTTCGACCTAATCGAAGCCCCGTGAATCTCGCGCCAAGCAGCAACCAGCAGGCCCATGGTCGACCTCTCTATCACCGCCCTCGAACCTACCCGCAGGACATCGTAAAAACCCATGCAATTCGAGAAGCCTGAGAACGTCCTCATGGTAGCAATCTCCTAAAATTGGGAATCAAACAAAGTCAGATCACCTATTTAGGTCTGAGATAGCAAAAAACATTAAAAGCTCAGCAAAACAGCAAACTCACCAGGCCCTCGTGTGCACGGTATGAGATGTGAGTATCGAGCCGCAACAACAACTGGCTGCCATCAAAACCCTCAACCCAAGCTGGCGCCGCCCACAAGTTCAGCCCCCCGCGGAGCCTGAACCTGCGTAGCCTCCCAGTCGCGCACAAAGGCGTAATCCTCCTCTGTCTCCACTCTCCGCCTCTTCGCACCGCGAGACTGCACGGGATGACGAGGACCCCTTTCAACAACACGCACAACTCTCTCGAGCTCCTGCCTAGAGACCCGAGGACCTCTCCTCCTAGTGACTCTCCTCCTAGAGGTGCCTCCCATGGACTCCGCCCGAGTCCCCCCAACAGGAGCAGCCCCAACAGTAGGCTCCTCCCGAGCCTCCACGTCTCCCTCGGCTCTAGCGGCCTCAGCAGTAGGCTCTTCCTCGGAAGCGTCCTCCACCACTATCTCTAGTGCACTCCCCGAGGCACCAACCAGCCCGGATCCGATCAAAGACTCCAAGGCCTCGAGCCTCGGACCCAGCAGGCCTAGCAGCCCCCGAACACTCACCTGAAACTGGAACAAAAAAACGTTAGCCAAAATTTCGGCATTACGACGACATAAAACAGACAAAATCCCAAAAATAAAAACACCTGTAAATACAAAACAAAAACAGAGAATAACAAGGGCAAACTCGCCCAACCCTATCCAGCACAAAAAAAACTCACAAAAAATACGACTCACCCTTCTTTTCAAGCAAAAGACGAGTAAAAACAACCGCAAAAAAACAGCAAAAACAACCCACCACCCTCGGGCCCAGACAAGGCCTGCAAAATATAAGCAACAAAAATTCCCGACACAACTGGGCATTTTACACAAATCAAAAAGGGTTATTTTACGCCAAATTGAGCGCAAATAGGCCAAAAATTCAAATTACGGCCACAACAACGCAACGTAACTCGATCACGCCCCAAGATAACCTAGACTACTGTTACGGTCTATTCAAAGCAATATGGCTTAGTTTGAGCACAAAAAGACGCTTATTTTGTCGGCATAAGACCGCCTGATAAGGACAAAATGTGGAATTTTGCCCCTAACACCCAACGAAGGTTCGACATAGCAAAAACGGCCTTCCCCAACTACAATGCAACCTAGTGGGGCACACAACTCAAGCAAACAAGCACGACATTGCGAAATGAGACGGTTTCTTGTCTCATTCACGTTTTTTCACGCCTAGGAAGCGGGAACAGGGACCAAAATGCAAACTAAAAGCACCCTTATACTCCTAAACAGGTTTCTAACCTAATGCAAGCATTAATTCCACTCGAAAATGAGCAAATAAAAAATGCCCAAGTCGACTTCTAAAGGGTTAGGGTTTCGCCCTAATTCAATCAACAAAATGGCATACAAATTCAAATGGAATCAAGAGAATTTACGTACCTTGAGATGACATAATGGCAAGGGCACGAATACAAGTGAAAAAACGGGATAAAAAACGGGGTCACGGTCGGGTTCCTTGTCCGGGCCCACAACCTAACCCTTTTCGACCAATTGGCTCATCTCGTCGGCGTGAATTTTTCTCATCCCCGCGTTTTGAATCCCGATTGAGTCAAGTATACCATTGACGTTACACATTTCTGTTTCGTCAAAGAGCTTTCATCACTTTCGAGCACGAGGCTAGGGAACCCTCCTTACACATTTTGTTTGGATTGGTATCCCTCTCGCAAATCGGGGTTTGATTGCTTGGTGTGTAACCCACCCTTTTAAGCCAAAACCCGTGTCAGCATAATGCATAATATAATGAACTTCGAGTGCTTATGTGCTACTTGATCATAAGTCCTTCCGTGTCATTTTCAAACTTTCAAAAACACCTTTTTGCGCCGTTTTAATGGTCATTTCAAACCTCGGTCTTTCGCCGACCGTTGCACGCCTTTCTAAGCCGTCGTAATGACGATTTTCAAACCCGGTTTTGTATAACCATTTCAACACGCCTTTCTAGGCCGTCGTAATGACAATTTTCAAACCCGGTTTTGTATAACCATTTTAACACGCCTTTCTAAGCCGTCGTAATGAAGATTTTCAAACCCGGTTTTGTACAACCATTTCAAATCACCCTTTTACGCCGTTATAATCGCCGCGTCTAGACACGGATTTTAACCCGTTTCGCGCCGACAATGGCTCTTTCAAAACCCGAGAAAAGCACACACCCTTTTCTCGAGACACTTTCGAGATCCCGAGGACCATACACCGTCCCCGAGACCTCTTCAAACATTTCAAACTCAATTTTCAAAACATACAATTTTGAATTTCAAAAGCCGTCTTGGGAAGCAATGGACTGTTTTCCGAGCCGACTCTAACTCAAACCGTCTTTTGCAAATAAACTTAAGGCGACCCCCTTTAAACTGATCGACTTGCGGAGATTTCTATCTTCGGAAGCCGTCCATTAAAGCGACAAATAAATCTTTTTGAAAATTTCTATTTTCGAAAACTTCAGTCCACCATTCCAATTCCGTCTCGTGTCTATCGAGTCAAAGCAAACATACTTATGGGTCTTTACTTATGAGACGTCTTACCACGAGACCCGTCCAACGGCGTCACGCCGTCATGTTGGACTCGTGTCAAAGGTTCGGTCAAACACCGTCACGTCATAAATCGACTCAGCACCGAGGGACCACACACGGTCGCCCCCGTCTTGTTGAGTCTGATCTTTGTCCTGTCCTTTGTGTTGTCTGCGTTCAATCTTGGAACCGTGTTGGATTGAGTTGTAATGTGAGCCGTTTTTCTGCCTTAGAGCCATGGCCCCGTCTTCAGCTTCGTCCAAAAACAACAATGACAATAAAGATGTCACAACTGATTAGCTAGCCAGCCTGCTTAACGCCCTTAAGGTCACCCTAGATCGCGTCGATACCCGTATCGACGCCCTGGAGAACAAGGAACATGGGGAACATAATACCCCACCTCTGACTGAAACTGAGAAGAGGCTGAAGCTCTTGGAAGAGCAGCTCCTAGCCCGGGGTAACAATATCCATCTTGAGAACAACCGAAGGTTCGAACCTGTTGGGGACCAGTTACCCGACAACTTCACCCTGACTGATGTGCCTAAGTTCAAAGGAGTGGAGGACCCACTCAACCATATCCGTGCTTTCAAGGACTACATGGCCATTAAAGGGGTCAAACAGGAACCTCTTGCCCGGATCTTCCCATCCTCTTTGGAACCGATCCCTTGCCAATGGTACTACTCCCTTGATCCGAAAAACCTTACTACTTTGGATGAGATCGCAGTTGAGTTTGCCAAACAGTATGCCGACAATGTCGAGATCCAGGCCAATACCCGTACTCTCGAAGTACTAACCCAGAACGACAAGGAGGGGTTCACTGAATTCCTAACCCGTTGGAGGAGAGTGAGTACTCAATTGGTCAGTAAGCCGAGTGAGTCAACTTTGGTGGAAAAGTTTGTCAACAATCTCCGCCCAGTTTATGCCAACCTACTGAGGTATAAGAATATCAAGACCTTCCAAGATCTGCAGATTCTAGGGACGCACATTGAGGATGACCTCCGAAAGGGTGTCTTAGCAAAGACCACTGGCAGAGGTTATCAGGGATCCACCTTAACCGGATCTCCCCCTTACGGCCAGACAAACAAGATTGATGAGGATAACCTCGTTGAACCATCTACTAAGAAAACTGAGTGCCCCCAGAGAGTGTTTACCAACATAGGGTCGACTTACGCAAGTGCCCTGAAAAGACTCATGGACCAGGGGAAGTTACAACCGATCGGACCCACCCCGGATCCGACCGATGCCAAGAAGTCCCGGTTCTGGAACCCCAATGCTTACTGTCAGTATCATCGAGGGAAAGGGCATGATATCGAAACTTACTTCAAACTCAAGCACCTCATTCAAGACATGATTGAGAAAGGAGATTTGTCTTTACCCCCACCAACTAAACCAAACAACAAAACGAATCCCCTGGGAATTCACGCCATCTCTGACGATGAACCGACCCTAGATTTCTCTCACCTCATCCTGCCAGTTGATGATGAGGTGAATGCTTTGAAAAAAGATCCTTCAGACAGAGTGTTTGTACTTGTTTAGTGCTGCCACTATCACTACAACAAATAAGGTAATTGGCGACCATATAAGGCGACTGAGAACAGTCGCCATTAAGAATAAAGCGACTAAAGCCCGTCGCCCGCACTTCGTAGCTAGGTTTAGTCTCTTTTTGCGACAGGACTTCGTCGAAACTCACTATGTTTCAGCAAGTTGAGGAGGCCATAGCCAGCCTCTCTGAGAGAATCACCCGACTCGACGACGCCTACCATTGACTCATTTTCAATCCCCCAGCACCGCGTCCGAGGGAGAATTCCCCAAACATTTAAAACTACCCACCCCAGGATGGATTGCTCCCGCGACCATTCTGGCATAGACCCCACGAAAATCACCCTCAAAATAACTACCCTAAAAATAACTACCCTCACGAAAATCACCCTCAAAATAATTACCCTCACAAAAATCACCCTCAAAATAACTACCCTCAAAATAATCACCCTCAAAATAACTACCCTCAAAATAACTACCCCCATAAAAATCGCCCTCACAAAAGTATCCCTCACAAGAACTACCCACCGAGGAATACCCCTCCAAGGTATCCTCGAGACTCCGAAATTAATGGCATATGGAGAGATGATGTTGAGGACGTCTATATCATCTCAGGGAAGGAGAAGCGGGCGAAAGAAATCAGACGTCTCACCCGGTCCGGACGTCCCTATCAGAACCCGAACAATCCAACGGTCGTTCCAACAACTAATGACCAAGTCGTCCCGGAAGTGGACACTCAACCAAAGGCTCCTGAGAACTCAATCCTGAAACAACTTCAGATAGCAAAAGCCGAGATCTTGATCTGGCAACTGATCGCAACGTCTTTTGAGCATCGGCAGGCCTTGGGAAATTTAACCGTGCCCTCCACCTCTTCCCTAGAAGAAATAGTGGCGCACATGACAAGGGACGCCCCTGATCTGAACAACCCAGTTGTCTTCTCCGACGAGGATATCCCTCCGTTCGGAGCCAATCATAACCTGGCCCTGTATATCACCGTACAATGCCTCCAGAAAAATATTCCCATGGTCCTCGTGGATGACGGTTCCGCGGTGAATGTCATTCCTCTTTAAACTGCCCACAGGCTGGGTATCAAGGAATCTGATTTGGTCCCAACGAATCAAGGAGTACGCGCCTACGACGGCACTCGTTGCAAGGTCGCTGGGCTAGTCACTTTGACCGTCGCAACCGGAAAACTAGAAAGACAAACCAGTTTTCAAGTGGTCGACATCGACGCTTCTTTCAACATGCTCCTGGGACGTCCCTGGATTCACGCCGTCTAGGCGGTCACCTCAACTCTCCACCAGAAGATCAGGGTCCCCTTCAACGGGAAAACGATCACAATTCCTGCTTCCCCGATCAAAGTTGTCAATGAGAAAGGGGACAGCCTCCCAAGCCATTGAGGAGGATGATAACGAAATATGGGGTTTCCAAGCCGTGAACGCCATAACTGATGAATTGACGGCCTCTGATTGTGACCTGTTCACCAACCTCACGGTCAACCGTATCATGATGCGTCAGGGTTATTTCCCGGGTTTGCCGCTCAATCCACTAAACGACCCATTGCCTCCCTTGAAACAGGCTAAGGTCCCCAACATTCCCTTTGGGCTGGGATATGAACCTACCGACGAAGATATCCAGGAGATGAACCTCCTAATCCGAAAACGCAAGAAGCACGGGGTTATCCTCCATCCCTACCACCTGACTCTCAACGGATACTTTGTCCCCGAGGGAGAGTCCGAGATCTACCACGGCTTTCCCGAACCAATCTATGACTCTATGATGAAGGCTAGGTACCCGGGAGTGGAAGTCTTCCAGGACTGCTACTTTATCCCCGACAACATCGAAGCTGCATCAGCTGAGTCTAAGCCGTCACCATGCCTTAACGGACAAGCTGTCACACTCCTCTTTGGGGAAGATAACGTCAAACACCTCGACTATGAGGATATCATCAACATCGCCCTGAAAGACAATCAATTTGATCCAACCGTCTTGATCTCCGATACTGACCCGGAGAAAGCCACCCAGGGCTGGAAGAAGACCGTCAAGTGGACCGATCGCCAGAGCCGCATTCTCAAGATAACAACTGGAGAAGGCCCTATGTTCAAGGAGGGAAGTGAAGAAGGATCTGATCTTAGTCTGAGGCAGAGTCAGAGTCTGTCATAGCTCCTAACACTCCTAATGTCCTAGTCAAGGTCCCCTTCCCACTATTTTATCACAAAGTCGTGGCTGATTCAGAGGCTGAGTCTACTAGGGTCACCCCCACTCCCATGAAAGGTGACAACTTGGAGCCTGTTCCAGGGGCCGCCTCCTTTGCTGTGTCGCCTCTGACTGACCACGAGATGTCTGTCCTTTCCGAGCTTTTCGCTCGTGTCAACTTAATGATAGCTAATTTTGCTTATGACTCGTCTCAATTTAACTGCAATGCAATTCTGAATGACTATGAAGAATTTGACTTGAGTGACTACCCACCTCATCTAGCCAAAGAACTTGACAAACGAGAAACCAGAACCCCCATCATTGAGGAGACCGAACCTATTAACGTAGGAACCGACAATACACCTCAAGAACTTAGGATAGGGAGAACCCTCGGACCCCTCGGAAAGACAACAGTTCATTGACCTCCTCCACGAATACAAGGACGTGTTCGCCTGGTCCAACAGAGATATGCCAAGGATTGACAGAGAAATCGCAGAGCACCGGATACCCACTAAACCCGGGGCTAAACCTGTGAAGCAGAAGCTAGGCCGGATGCGTCCTGAGTGGGCCCTAAAAATCAAGGAAGAAAGTGGATAAACAGTTCAAGGCTAGTTTCATCAAAGTGTCTAAATACTCTGATTGGGTGGCCAACATTGTGCCCGTACCAAAGAAAGATGGAAGAATTCGGGTTTGCATCGACTTCAGGGATTTGAACAAAGCGAGGCCAAAGGACGACTTCCCTTTGCCACATGTTGACATACTGGTAGACAATATCGCCGAGCATGCTCTCCTATCCTTCATGGACGGGTATGCTGGGTACAACCAGATTAAGATGGCTGAGGAAGATATGCACAAGACTGCGTTCACTACGCAGTGGGGTACATATTGCTACACGGTCATGCCTTTCGGCCTCATCAACGCCGGAGCAACTTATCAAATAACCGCTACCACTCTCCTACATGATATGATGCACAAGGAGGTAGAGGTATATGTCGATGACATGATTGTCAAATCAAAAGAACGGGACGGCCACATCAGTGCCCTCCGGAAATTCTTCGCTCGTCTGCGGAAATATAACATGAGACTAAATCCTCAGAAAAGTGCATTCAGGGTCACCTCCGGAAAATTCTTGGGACATGTCGTCAGCAAAAGAGGCATTGAGATTGATCCAACCAAAATCAAAGCCCTTCAACAAATGCCTCGGCCTAGGAACGAGAAGGAGATTCGGGGATTTCTCGGTCAGGTCCAATACATCAGCCGGTTCATTGCCAAGCTCACTATGATTTGTGAACCAATATTCAAGAAGCTTCGCGCCTCCGATCACACCGATTGGGACGACGACTGTAAGAAGACCTTCGACAGGATAAAGGAAATCCTATCCAAACCTCCTGTCCTCATGCCACCTCAACCAGGGATTCCTCTATCCTTATACCTGACTGTTACCAACACAGCCATGGGAGCAATGCTAGCACAAACAGTTGGCAACGAAGAACGAGCCATCTACTATATCAGCAAAAAGTTCATTGAGTACGAGACGAGGTATACCCAACTGGAAAAGACATGCCTTGCCCTAGTATGGTCAACAAAGAAGTTGCGGCATTACATGCTCAGCTACTCGGTCCACATCTACTCCAAGATGGACCCGGTTAAATACATCTTCGAAAAACCCGTACTAAACGGAAGGCTGTCTAGGTGGACACTCATGCTGTCCGAGTTTGATCTCATGTTCGTACCCCTCAAGGTTATCAAGGGAAGAGCAGTTGCCGATTTCCTGGCAGAGAATCCCGTCAACGAAGATCCAACGACCGACATATGGTCACTTCCTGACGAAGACATCCTTTGTGCTGATTCTGAATGGGACCTATACTTCGACAATGCATCTAATCTGAGAGGCTTCGGGGTGGGAATCCTTCTAATATCACCAGAGGGAGAATATATTCCGATCTCGGTCAAGCTAGACTTCGCCGTCACCAACAATGCCGCTGAATATGAAGCATGCCTCATCGGCCTGCAAGCAGCCATCATACTTGGCATCAAGAGACTGAGGGTCCACGGCGATTCCTCGCCCATCATCAATCAGGTGTCCGGATCATGGAAAATCCGATCTGACAGCTTAGCTCCTTACCGAGCAAAGATCAATCAAGAGGCCGAGTTCTTCGACCAAGTCGACTACTTCCACTTGCCACAAGAGGAAAATCAATTTGCGGATGCCCTGGCAAAACTTGCCGCACTCGTCAACATACCTGACGACATGACATCAATGCCCCTATGTGTCGAGAGAAGGAGCGAGGCATCTCACATTTGTGCCATTATCGACGACGAGGAAAGTCATGATGAACCTTGGTACCAAGCCATCCTCAATTACAAAACCAAAAACGAATTCCCTCCCAACTCTGATCAAACAGGACAAAGAGCCATCCGCTTGCTTGCATCACAATTCGTGATAAACCAAAACCAACTCTACAAAAGAACACCCCAAGGGATTCTCCTCCTTTGCATAATCATCACAAAGCCAAGAAAGGCATGGGAGAGGTTCACAACGGAGAATGTGGCCCTCACATGAGTGCAATGATGCTTACACGGAAAATCATGCGGCTAGGTTACTACTGGACCACCATGGAAGTCGATTGCCGTAACTACGTCAAACATTGCCACAATTGCCAAATCTTCGCCAACATACAACACATACCACCATCCCTTTTATACACCATGGCATCACCCTGGCCATTCTCAACCTGGGGCATTGACATCATCGGGAAAGTCAACCCGATAGGCACCAAGGGGCATTGCTTTGTCCTCGTCGCCATCGACTACTTCACCAAATGGGTGGAAGCACAGTCATATGCAGTCTTGACCACCAAACAAGTGGCCAAGTTCATTCAAAACAACATCATCTGCCGATATGGGGTACCCCATGAAATTATCAGGGATCAAGGCTCTCACTTCCGGGCGGAAACTCAGGCCTTGCTGGAAAAATTTAAGATCAAACGACATCGATCATCCCCCTACCGTCCCCAAACCAACGGAGCGGTGGAGGCAGCGAACAAAACTCTTGTCACCATTATCAAAAAAATGTAAGACAACTACCGCGATTGGCCGAGCAAATTCCCGTTCGCACTCTGGGGATACCGAACCTCCATTCGAACACCGACAGGCGCCACGCCCTTCTACCTAGCATACGGTATGGAGGCGGTTCAACCGGTAGAGTTAGAGGTCCCTGCTTAACGCATCCTACTAGAGAGTCAAGTCCCTGATGCAGAATGGACCCGCCAAAGGTACGAGCAACTCACTCTTCTAGACGAACGACGACTCAACGCCTTGCACAACGTCCAGCTATACCAACGACGTATACAACGGGCATTCAACAAGAAGGTTAAACCCAGAAACATCCAGGAGGGCGACTTGGTCCTCAAGTCAGTTCGAGCACCATTACCCGTCGATCCGAGGGGAAAATTCAAACCCAACTGGGCCGGGCTATACCTGGTCAAGAAAATACTTTCTGGGGGCGCAGTGAGACTGAGTGACCTAGATGGAGAGGACTTTACAAACCCGACCAACCTAGACCAACTCAAGAAATACTACCCTTGAACCATAGCAACCAACGACCTAACCTAGTTTTACAACTAGCAAAGACCTCAACCTTTTCAAGTCAAGTTCCTCAACGTGTTCTGATTTGAAATTGCATGTTTTATCGAGTCTAAGCTACGACACCTTGCCCGTTTCGGATGTCCATTGATCTGTCAAAGGCAACGTCCATTTGCACTAAAACAAAAAAACCCCTGAACTACGAGCATGATTTGATTTCGCCTCTTCAGGTGAATACGTAGACAGTCCCTCTTATGCATGAGAGATACAACCACAAAACCCAAATTAAATTACAAAACATTTCGAACTACGATCATGGTTTGATTTCGCCTCTTCGGGTGAATACGTAGGCAGTCCTTCCTTACACAAGGAGGATACAACCATTCCCACAATAGAAAATAACCATCCCCATACAAAAAAATCCCACGTACAAAAAAAACATCCCAAAAAAAAGGGGAAGGGAAACCATTCCCCTTCCCAACAAAATACGAAAATAAGCCTTTCTCCTTTTCCACAAAATACCACTTTCCCGAGTGCAAATGTTTAGGACGATTCAAATTGAATTGCCTTTACAAAATGGATGGAAGAAACAAGCGTTCAAAGTTTTCGACACGAGCAATCCTCTTATTTAATTAATAATGGGAGGGATTACAATTTCAACAACAAATAAAGCTCGACGAGTCTACAACTTGTCAAAGCTAAGGTGTCAACTAAAACACCTCACATAATAAAACTAACACAAAACATACAATAACTAGCTAGTACAACATAATAAAAACTCACAACAATAATACAACATAATAATAAAGTGGGTAATGGAGGTCTTCACTCTTCCATTTTACCCTTGCCTTTTCCCTCGGGGTACAACTTCCCCTTGTTCTTCTTGTTGGCCCGCCTAGCATGGACTTCTTCCTCGGAACGGATCCTAAACGGATCTAAGACGGCGACGGCCTCCGGTCTAGCACAAGACCCCATATTCGACCTAAGACGAGCCAATGCACGGCCCACCATATTCTTGGGGCCGGAACTCCTCCTCTTCGGTGGTCTCATCACATCGGGAGTAGCTCCATCAATATACTCCTCAAAGAAGACACGGTTAGCCTTTCCAACCTCTCGGTACTTCAAATCGACGACCTCGTCCTTACGAAATTTGGATCTCTCTTCCAAGGACGGAGCTCGTGACCATTTGACATAAGCGGGAGTCATCCATGTCGTGGTAACGGGGTTTGGTACCTCCCAAAGTAGCTGAGTGGCCCACCATCTTTCGAAGACCTCCACAAGCTCGGAGTTCCAGAAAACATTCTCTTGGACGAGAGTATCTTGAGCGGGCACCTTTTGTTGACGCCCCATTTGCCTCATGAGCCTTTCGGGATAAATGAAGGAAGCAACCTTCAAACCCACCACTGTCAAAGAACGAGGACTAGCACCCGAAGCGGGCAACCCCGTGAAGGACCTCAAGTGCCACCACGGCACCACCCAACGGATATGAGGACCACCCTCCTCTGCCAATCTCGCGGCCCAATAGGCCTCGGTGGAAGCAAAACTATCCGGGTACAACTTATTCCTCATGGTAAGATGACGGAAGGAATAAGAAGAAGAATCAACCGGAGGCTCTACATACCTTAGCCTCTCCAATAGCCACACTTGAAGGATCCTCGGAGACCGAAAGAAGGAGCTTCTCCACAAGAGCCTTCCTTATCCAAAGCTTGGATAATCTCTCCAAGCACCAACCATGATGGATCTCTACCATGCTCCATTTGCTCAATCACATGAATGAGGGTCATGCTACCATAAGATTTTGGCCCCTCCTTCTTCAAGACATCAACAAAGAGGTACACATGGACAAGGCAAAATGCAAGAGCCCTTCTCCTAGCCACCTCCGAGACATTAGCATCCAATCGGTTTGAAAAGATGTTGATAAGAGCCAACATATCCACACCATGTGGAGCAAGAAGAAAGTTGATTTGGCTTGTTGACAAGCCCAATATGGAACGGAATTTCTCCTTATAACACAACCGAGTCGGAGGAAGCACCGGAACATAACCCGGCCACCCACCAATGGCTCCAACTTCTTCGGCAAGAGGACAAAGCTCACCTTTCGGGAAAACGAAAACATGATGTTTCGAATCCCAAAACCGAGAACATGCTTCAAGAAACGAAGGTTGCACCTTGACTTGACGAAGCACCAACAATTGACCAACTCCCATGCAAACGAGTTGATACTTTTCGGGAGGCGACAAATCCCGGCACCATTGTCGCAATGCGTTCTCAAAAGCATCCATGAAATATTTTTGTGGAAGAAGAAGAGATTTTATAGAGATGTTTTTGTGTTTCGGATGAGGAAATAATGAAGCGCAAACGTCCCTATTTATACAAAATGATCAGCGCATTTTTCAGAAAAAGGGGAGAGCCGGTTTCCATCGCCAGGCTGCTCGCGCCTCTTTGAGGCTTCTCCAGGATTCCTGCTGTTGACTTGTCTCTTTCAACTTGTGCTTTCTCCTGACACCTCAAACCTCCCGCCAGGAAGCTCGCGCCTCTTCGGGATGATCCAGGACTATTTTGTGTTTCCTCACACTCACATTTCCTTGCTTTCGCGTTTTACGAAATCCGACACGGTTTCCATGACGCAGCTTTAAACATACGGATTTTTCTTTCTTTTTTAAGGGGGGAAGGGCTAGTCGCCCCGATCCGCGATGGATCGTTTCCATGTCAGTCAAAATTCCGAAATTTTTTTTCGCTTTTTTTTTGCAATTTTCCATAAAAAAAAATCAAAATCGGAAATTGATAACAGGACATCAATTTTCATCAAAATTCAAGCACTCACAAATTCGAGCCATGATCTCAAAAATCAAAAATCAAATGTACTCGTAAAAATCCTTTTCTAAAATTCTTTCCTGACGGTTTGAGTTTGAATTTTTTGAGTCGCAAATTAATTTCAATAATTTCGACGTACTTTAATTCGCGACACGAGTTAATTTCTCAAATTTCCAAATCAATTCCTTTTGAATTCCGAACGCGACGACTTGTCGCGGAATTTTCAAAATTCATTTCAAAATTCAATTTTAACTTCAAGTCATCTTGGTTAATTTTGATTTTCAAACAAATGCTTTACGTGTTTTCAATCAAATGCTTCTACGTGTTTGCGTTTATGTATATATGCTATTTGTTGCCTGTTTCCTACACTAACGATGCAGGAACTGTTGCGAAGCAAAAGGAGAATCAATAGCCGACAGCGCTCCTCCGAAACACAACACAAAAAAAGCCAAAAATCACAAAATGAACCACAATCCAAAAACACATACAAACCGCCTCACGCAAAATACATCGACACGTGTTTGATACGGACAACTGACCGTACAAACAGGGTCCAGTACAGACATCTATCATACAGACACTGGCCTAAAACAACCGCCTCTCATACAGACACTGGCCTAAAACAACCGTCTATCATACATACACTGGCCTAAAACAACCGTCTATCATACAGACATTGGCCTAAGACAACGAACTGGGGGCTATCCGCCACCTACCGAACTAAGCACTCTCTATCCTCTCAAACAGAAAAGAAAGAGAGCAACACAAGAAACAGAGGAGCAACAACGGAAGCAGAGGTGATTACCATTATGGTAATACCCCGTTCCTGCTCCACGACAAAAAAGGAAGACAGTGTCTTGCAGACTTCGGATGATGAGGAGGCCAAGAACCATGATGCGACGCGCCACCCCGGTGCTGAACCCCAATCATCAGCCATCCTGTCTATGAGCCACAATGAAAAGGACAATCCGACCACATCAGCCGCCTCTCCTCCTCTACGAAAGCATCCTCCACCACCGCCTCGAATACGGCAACCTCCTCGGCCACTGCAGCCCCTCCAGGATCATCTCCCTCCTCCAAGACCTCAACAATGGACCCCATAGGTCCCAAACGATATCCTGCAATCAAGAAGACACAGCGAACAAAAAACGTCAGCCGAAATTTCAGCATTACGACGGCATGAAATGGATAAATCCAAAAAAACAAAAACAACCTGCAATGCCAAAAAAGGCAATCCCACCCAAAATCCAACCAAACAAAACAATTCAAAAAAAAAAAAAAACACAGACACAAAACGGTTCGCCCATCTTTTCAAGCAAAAGACGAGTCAAAACCACAAAAACGGCATTTCAAGACCCGTACAAGGTCCGCCTACAAACAAAAATACATTCCCGGCACAATGGGGTATTTTTTTGCGACTCAAAAAGGCAACTCATACGCTAATTTGAGCCCAAACCGGTCAAAAATTCAAAAACGACCGCAAAAAGGCAAATGTGATTTTATCACGCCTCAAAGCGACCTAAATTACCAATGAGGTCTACTTCAAGGCAAACTGACTCAATTCAAGCCCAAACAGGCGCTTAGTTTGTCAGACGTAAGACCGTCACAAAAGGCAAAAATCCAATTTTGCCCACAAATATCCAACGAAGGTCCATAAATGGCGAATACGGGTTTTCCCAACTACAATCCAACCTAGTGGGGCGCACTACCCAAGCAAATAAACTTGGCATTGTGAAATGAGACGGTTTCTCGCCTCACTCACGTTTTTCGAGCATAGGGAGCGGGAACGGGGACCAAAATGCAAACTAAAAGCACCCCTATACTCCAAAACAGGTTTCTAACCTAGTGCAAACATCAATTTCACTCGAAATGGGCTTAATAAAAAACGCCCAATTCGATTTTCTAGGGTAAAATTTGCCCTAATTCATTCAAGCTAAGGATCAAAAAATTTAAATGGGTTCAAGAGGAAATACATACCTTGAGATGACATTGTTGATGAGGGCAAGAATTCGAACAAGCTAGAAGGTCCAACAATGGCGAATTTGGCTTTGTTTTGTCGAAAAAAAAGAAGACGAGATGATGAATGGTATGCGGCCTGAACTCGCGTCTTTTACAGAAAAAAAAAAAGGAAGCCCCTTTGGTTCGCCAGGTGGCTCGCGCCTCAATCAGGCGCCCCTCACTCTTTCAGCGAATTTTGGGCTTTAGCCCAATTTCCACATAACAAAATTTGGATTTTCATTAACGATATTGGAAATCGTCATTTCCTCAAAGACAAACAAAAGCAAATAGTGAAAATTTAAATTCGCTATTTTCAAAAATTTTCAAGCAAACGACGATCAAAACCGCCAATTTCAAAAATAATAGTGAAATCAAATTCACTATTTTCCTTCAATTTCAAAAAAAATAATAAATAGCGAAAATTCAAAAACTGCTATTTCTCCAAATTTTAAGCGACGGCAATTAAAACCGTCATTTTCAAGATAATAGTTGGAAATTGAATTCCACTATTTTCACCACATATGTCAACGGCGGCACATAAACCGTTACTTCAATTAATAGTGAAGATTCCAAATTCACTATTTCCACACATGTCAACGGCGGCACATAAACCGTCACTTCAATTAATAGAGAAGATTCCAAATTCACTATTTCCATCAAATGTCCACGGCGGCATATAAACCGTCACTTCAAACGTAATAGAAAACTCAAATTTGCTATTTGCCTTCAAAATTAAAACAAACAGGCGATCGAAGCCGCCACTTCAAGTTCAAAGAAGAACGACGAATGGTGAAGATTCCAAATTCACTATTCCTTCAAATACCAGCAGGGGGCTTCCTCGTGGAACCCGCTCATTTCAAAAACAATGATAGTGAAAATCCAAACTCACTATTTCCCCGGCGGCATCATGAGTTCGCTACTTCCAAAAACAAGCCCATTTGACGCGGCTATTCCCATGGTCCATTAATCGACCGCCTCATTGGCTGGCGAGCCTTTGTCCGCAACCTTTCAAGGACAGATCCCGAAAATGCCTCGGGTACATTTCCTTACCTTTGGCTGGCGAGCCTTTTGTCCGCAACACAATCGAGGACAGATCCCGAAGATGCCTCGGGTACGTTTTCTTATCTTTGGCTGGTGAGCCTTTGTCCGCAACACCATCGAGGACAGATCCCGAAAATGCCTCGGGTACATTTCCTTACCTTTGGCTGGCGAGCCTTTGTCCGCAACATAATCAAGGACATATCCCGAAGATGCCTCGGGTACATTTCCTTACCTTTGGCCGGCGAGCCTTTGTCCGCAACACAATCAAGGACAGATCCCGAAGATGCCTCGGTACATTTCCTTACCTTTGGCTGGCGAGCCTTTATCCGCAACACAATCAAGGACAGATCCCGAAGATGCCTCGGGTACATTTCCTTACCATCAGCTGGCGAGTCTTTGTCCGCAAACACGCAAGGACATATCCGAAGATGCCTCAGGTATGACTCCTTCCTATGGCTGGCGAGCCTTTGTACGTAGTCTAACGGACTTTAAACGACCCACACGGATAGTCGACAGACTCTAAACTGTTCCCGACAACAGGTCTTTGACTCGTACCCTCGAGTCGCCTTGGCGTCGCCCTTCCCGATGGCAGGTCCTTGGCCCGAATCCTTTTGGAGCCGTCTCGACGTCGCTTGGGTCTCCAGGTTGTAATCTTCGATTGACCTGGGGCCTCTACTTTGAATTTCGCCCTGTCCAAGCCTTAGTCAAAGTGGGAGCTCTGTAGATACCCAGTATCTGCTGAGACTCCAATAAACACCTGATGATTATCAGACTACAACATATTTTGGAATCGCGGCGTTTGATCGACAGTTTGTGTACAACTTTACGTCCGAAAACTTAAAATGATTTCGAAAATAAAACATTTCAAAACATTTCAAAAATAGTTGGAGTGTTTAATGCACGACGACTGGGTCGCAATGACACAAACTAGAGTCAAAACCGACACCGGACCAAAAACCGACTCAAAAATTCAAATCCCGACTCCAACAACGAGTCAAACCGAGTCAACCACCAAAAACAAAACATTTCAAACCTTCTACCTTAAGTTTTCCCGGATTCATGTTGGTCAAGTACCAAACATGTGACTACAAAACCTAGGATAGAACAAATCATGATTGTGTTTGTTGTGAAAGTGACAACACAACTCGAAGAACCGCGACGTGGCTCGCGCCTCTTTGAGCAGCCCAAGTGGCCACGTCGCTCAAAACTCACACAACCACTCATTCTCCTATAAATACCCCTTAAATGCCACCCATTTGAGACTGACGCGAGTGTCCGCCCCCTCTTTTCTCCCTTAAATTTCTCGACTCGACTTCTTAAGTCATAATCCGACGCGTATTTACGACCTACCGATCGTAAATACAAGCCTTACACATTGTTTGGTACCGTCATCGTGCATTAAATCACTTGACCGACCACTAAACCAAAACTAAAGCTTAAAACACTCTTTTTACTTACCAAAACGGTTTTAAACCGAGTTTTTTCCGATCAAACGAGTTGTTACATTTACGTCGGTCACTCGCCATAACCAAACATGTAAGTATGAGGGTGTAAAATCCTCTTTTATTATGTTTTCATTTGTTTCATGACAATAACATGCTAAAACTTGCATAACATGAACCAAAACATGGGATAAACAAGACAAAACTGATTTTTGGTCTGAGGCAGAAGCCCCTTAGGTCGCCAACTTGTCCGCGCCTAAATGGGGTGTTCAGACCAGAAATCAACCGTGTTTGTTCTCGTCATTCCCCTTTAATCCACTTTCATATTTGTAATCGCTTTTTATCATTCCAAATATTTTCGAACCCTTTTTATTTTATTTCACTTGTTTTAACCATAAAGCATTTTTCACCCTTGGTTCCTCATACCATGACGGTTAAATCCGTGTTTCGGTGATAATACTTGGTTAATGACATTTAGAAGGTATTTTAAAGCCTTTTATTTCATTTCTTTACATTTTCAAACAAACATATTAGTCACCAACACAAAGTCATCCTTGGTTCTACATACCATGCCGGATTTTAACCCGGGTACGATGATGAGTATCGACTAATAACATTCAAATGGACTTAAAACAATTAGACCATAATTATTTTCAAAACTATTCATGTCAAGTTTGTCAAATCGAACCCGACACCGAATATTATCCAAATAATGATGATTATTCGAGTCTAGTTCTTCAAATCAACAAATGCGGTCTAAACGACCCCCTTTAAATCAAACCGGGTTCAAATACCCATTTTTAACACGTTTTATAACGTTTTCTAAAAGGTCAGAACACGGCACATGAACCGTGGGCTAACCCGCGCCTAAATAGGCTCTCCATTTCTCAGTTTCAAAACCAGAGGGAGGCCCCTTATACCGCCGGCTGGCTCGCGCCTCATATAGCCGTCTGGTACAGGGCCTGTTCCCTTCAAGCATTAGTCTAGAACGATCTCGACTCCGGTTAGCCCGGATATAGGACGGATCATATGACTATTTGATTATTCAAAACCATATTTGCAAAATGCCTTCGTCTTGCATGCAAATTAATCATTAATCCAACTTAACATCTTATACTTGATACTTGGATTAAATCAACCGACTTAGAAAGCTCTTACATGTTAGGTTTAAATTATTGGATGCGCATTCATGCATTTAAACCGTTTTATCAACTTTTGCATTCAACCAACCAAGATCGATCAGTAGAGGCCGCTAACGCGGGCGGGATTGGGTGTCTGATTAAAGGGCTTCCCAATACGTACCTTCACCTCTTACTCAGAAACTTTGGATAGTAGACGACCTTATCCAGGGCGTACGAGAGTCATTCTAGAGATAGGATGCTAAAGAGGGACGATTTCCTTATCTTTAGTACCTATATCAAACGCTACTTTGTGCTTCGATTTGACCGAGGTATAATGTGGAATTCGAACGGGTTCCAAGCATCCCACAAATGCTTGGTGGCAACTCCGAACATTTCCAATCGTTTCGAGACCCTTACCGAGACGAAACCGACCGATCTAAAATGATCTGGTCGAAAGCATTTTTACGCCGCCGAGCGTGGTTTTCAAAAGACCGTTGTATGTCCACAGATCGAAGTGGGCTTGCAGGTGGGCCGTGTCCACAAGTCTATACACACCAACCACTTGAAATAAGCCCGATAAATCAGGCTATTTTCCGCAGTCGATTACCCGACCCTCAATGACGAGCTAGTCTCTATGCACCCTTCAACGATGATCAAGTCTCTACACACCGACCTCTTGAAATAAGCCAGATAAATCAGGCTATTTCCCGCAGTCGATTACTTGACCCCGACGGATGGCGATCTGATCCGGTTAAAACTCGTCGTCAAAAGCTACCAACCAAAACAATATTTATAACTTCACAAACTACTCTTAGTAAAGAGGTAAGTAAAGATCGAATCCTAAGGGACGGGTATTGATGTAGGATTGTCAATTGTAGAAAGATATGTCTTAGGGTGTCACAATTTGGGTTGAGGTGATTGTGTAATCTAAACTAATCAACAAAATGAAAGTAAAGTGAAGTAAACAAAGCAAAGCAATTAAAAAGGTTTGTAAACAATTGATTAAATCCACTAGGGTGTCATAGGTTCATTGGGGATTCATGAGAGTAGATTATACAAACATGTTCTCAATTAGATGCAAGCACTTATTGTTGTGATGGGATCGAGTTAGTGTATATCTTACAATCCCTAATAAGGTTTGGGTCCCGGAGCCGAGTCGTCTAGACTTTACAACACCTACAAGTCGACTTAATCCTTCCTATTCAACTCTATGCATGGTCTAATGAGGCTCGAGTTGGTTTATATCTTACAAGCCTCATTGAAGAGATAAGGGATGGATCAAAAAATGCAAGGATTCATAGGCTCACATTTCATCAAACATAACATGTGCATAGTTTGAAATCACAACAAGCAAGCAAATTAATTATTAGAACATATTAGATTAAGCATAGATCAATCCCCATGTTTGTTTCCCCTAATTCCCAATTAACCCTAGCTAAAGAACTACTCACTCATGATGAAGTTTAGCATGTTAATAAGGTTGTCAATCATACTAGCAAAGCAAAACATGATAAATAAATGATATGATTAACAATAATTAAGCAAAGGTAAAAGAGATTATACCTACTTGAGATGATCCAAATAATAAAGCAAAGAATAATAGAAGCACTTGATGATTGATGGAAGGTTGTCAATCCTCCAAATAAACCCAAATAATCTTCTAATTACCCAAATAAAAGGAAGAACGATAGAGAAATTAAGGAAAGATTAAGATGTGATTAATATTGAGAATTGAATTACAACTAAATTAAGACTAATTTAAGAGAGTATTAATATTGGATTAAGAGAACATAAGATGGGATGATAATCTAGGTAGTACAAAGGGGTATTTATACTAAAGATTAAGTACAATGATTAGGGTTACCAAGGGCTTAAATGACTATTAAGACCCTAAGAAAAACTTGAGGAAATGCTACTCCCGAGGGAAATGCGCGGATCCTCCTTGCTAGTCCTGCCTCGATCCGCTCGTCCCGTGCTTTGGCACGGGCTGTTCTGTCTTGAGATCCGTTCGGATTAGGGAGGGGACGATCGGATCCTTGCTCCAGTCCGCTCGTCCTGGGATCAAGACGCTCGGATCCTGGCAGCTTGGTACGCCCGGATCATGCTCGGGCCGCTCGGATCCTGGGGCAGAGTAGTTCTCTTGTTTGGCTCCTTAACAATCCCCAAGGATCGTGTTGGGGATGCTAGGATATTTTCATCGTTTCCCATTTCAATTTATTTATCTACTTAGGCCTCTAGTGTCGGTCTTCTCTTTGATGCTTGGTCATTGGATGCGATCCATTTAGCTCCATTTCGTTTTATAAATGCAAGGTTAGCCATCCTCTCCAACCAAGGACACAAAACCTCAAAGAATATGCAAAATGGGAAACTAAAGATAATAAATGACCCAAATATGTGCTAAAAAGCATAGGAATGAGGTTAATTCGGTGACTAAATATGCTCAAATATGAGTCACATCAAAC
Source organism: Silene latifolia (assembly GCF_048544455.1). Lineage (NCBI taxonomy): Eukaryota > Viridiplantae > Streptophyta > Magnoliopsida > Caryophyllales > Caryophyllaceae > Silene > Silene latifolia. Next base: position 152,806 of record NW_027413191.1, on the reverse strand, counting down.
ATCCCAAAACCGAACCTTTGCTCGTCCCAAGTAAAGAGGTGACTAAAACTAGGACCTTTATTTAAACTAGCCTACTAATATAACCGATATGAGATAATTAGCGGGTCTCACTCCGCCCCTTCAACTCACAACAAGTCAACCATGAGGTAGGATGCCTTCTTGCAAGGCAAGGTGGGGCTTGCCAAAATAGCGATGCATCCAAGCATTAAGAACACAAAATAAGTAATGGATGCATCTACAAAAGAATAGCCACTTTCCTCATCTAAGTGGCGAAAATTATCTAAAAGGGAAGTAATCTAAGGGTATACACTCCATCATAGATATGGTTTCTTCAAACTACTAAGCCTAGGAGGATACCAATAAATCACCTCCAAGTTGTGCCAAGCTAGGGTAGCTTTGTCCTCAATCGTTAAATGCTTTCATCAAGAGTAGACTCTTTATGGTGTTAGAAACACTGTAGTATCGCGGAATTCCCCTTCTTGCCTAGACATGAAGAAGGGTCGTCCCCTCTCCACCATGCATAAAAGTGGGTTCAATGGAAAAAGGGATCAATGTATTTTGAGTTTCATGATGGGAATTTGCTTTTGATTTTGTTGTTATTCCCCCAGTTTCTTGTGGCATTTGACATTTGAGAACAATTTCTTTTTGACATTTCTTTGATGTTTGGCATTTTGATGTTTGACAATTTCAACTTTTTGCATTTTTGAACATTTTTAAAGTCACCCCAATTAGTAACGAGGGTGCTTTTATTAAAGTATAGGAGTTCTTATTTTTGTACTCCTCTTTTCGTTGATGGAATTTCAAACTTCTTGTTTTTCATTTTTGATTGGTTGAACTCAATTTGATAATTTTTGTGCCCATTCCCTTTTTGTTGACAAAATGTGATAGAAGTGGAAGATGGTTGCATGGTTTCAAAGGTCACCTTGGAATAAACGGTAGCCAAGGAGTTATCACACCACAAGGTACTCTTGACTAGGCCTTAATCCATGGGTCAAAGGATACTAGCATGACACATCCTAGGGTGTTTCAGAAGCATTCTAATGAGCAAAGTGTTAAGAAGAAAAAGTATCTACAAGGGCCTTATATACACTTGTCAAGCTTCCCAAATAGATGTTTTCACAAAAATTTCCTACAATGCAACTACATGCCATGATGCAACTAACATTTATACAACCTAATGCAAATGCTTCTATCAACTAGTATGCCATATAAACTAAATGCAACTCCTAGAATCACATTGGTTTGTACCGCATCAATCAAAATAAAGCCACATAGTCATTTACATAGAGAGGACAAAGGATATTGGAAAGATCAAACCATGCGGTCTTCATATTCCTCATGCCTCGGATGTGGCGTAGTCGATCCAATGTAATAGAAGTGTAAACAAACAAACAAACAAACAAACAAACAAACAAGTATATACAAAATATACCATTATACACTACAAAGGAAATGAACATGTTTTTGGTTTTTTCAAATTTTCAAAATTTTATGGTTTTTGTTTTTATGAAATAAAGGAACATATTTTTGTATTTTCGAAATTTTTCAATTTTTATCATTTTTGATTTTAAAAGTCAAGTTAGAATTTCTCATCCCCACACTAGTATAGGCATTGTCCTCAATGGCCAATACGATAGGAAATTATGCAAGCTAAATGAGAATACATGATTTCTACACTAATATGCAAACTACATGTTATATATATAAATGATGCAATCTATTCTACTCTATATGATGCATGATTTTATTGGTTGGAGAGCTAATTTGGATTAACTCCCATTCCTTGTGTTTGAACTTCCTTGAACCAAGTAAGAAACTATTTCTAGTGTAAAAGTAGGGAAGTTCATGCACAAGTATGCAATGCATGAAACTAATTGTCATTTTGGATTTTCAATAGTGGGAACAAAATGAAACACCTCAATGGGACCGAGGTGGGAGTCCTTTGAGTGTTGCTAGGACTCAAAACAAATGATCAAGATTAAAAATTTTGAAAACATGAGATATAAACAAAGCTAGAGGAGGTGTAGGAAACTCACAATGAAATAGGTTGAAGTCAAGTAATCAACCCCCCATATGTGGCATCCTCCAAAAGCTTGTCAATCCTCAATTGTCGCTCATTGCGATATCCTCATCGCTATCATCAACCTCTTCTTCATCATCCTCAGCATCTACCTCCATTGACCCGGAGGCTTCACCATTCTCATCATCATTTGAACTTTTCTCTTCTTCCTCTTCTTCTTGGCAAGAGTCACTACCTTCCCGTCATCAACAACAATCTCCTTCCCCCTAGCAACCCGATTATCCATGTTGGCATCTCTAGAAGCACTTGGGAAGAATACCTCCCTATCCGCCCAACTAGGCAAATGACATGATGGATCAAGTAGTCCTTGCCTAGCTAAATGTAGGAGGGGCGGATATTGAGCACGGTAAGAATTAACCCGATCTTCATGAGCTTCCTTATGCATATGTTGCATTAGTTGAGTCAAGTAGTCCTTGCCTACCATGACATTAGAGCCAATTGGTTTGAGCTCTTGGTAGGAAAATGGATATGGTGGAGTCACAATGGAGGAGGAGGAGGGCTTTCCATTTGATTCCCTATGTTGCTTGATGATCAATTCGGCTCCTCGGAGACGGGTAAAAGGTAGTTTGGTCTACGGACGGCGATGCGATATATTTTGCTAGGCAAGATGAAGGACTTAGCTTCTTTGATGATCCACTCATACTTGTTATCAAGATTGTCATTCTTGACCCAATGGAATTTGTTAATCATAGTGGCCATATCAAGGAGGTTGCTCCCTTTAACCGGTTTGTAGATCTTATCTTTGTTGAAATCCGGGTTAAAGTGATTGGCTAACCTCGTCACTAAACCTCCATTCATAATGAAAGCCACTCCTTCTTTCCCATTGTCAATTTCAAGCCACCGATCAAGTAAAAGTTGAAGGATGTTGTATTCGTTGGTGGACTTTCCATTTATATTCATGGTAGACTCAAGGTAGACAAAATCAAGCTCGGTAAAGTGATTGATGCCTTTTCTTGCAATCAAAGTGTTGCCCACAAATTTGTGCTATACCCATATGCCCGGATGGTGGACATATAGAACATGGCACTCCCGGAAAGAGTCAAATTTTTGCCCGGTAATCGCTTTCCAAAGGGGTGTGGCATCATATTTTAAAGGCTTCTTTGTATAGTGATAATGTTGTAAAAGACCAAACACTTCACCAAACTCACTCAAAGTCATTCTTCTACCCTTGTTCTCAAGACGGAATTCAACAAATTTTTGAGCCTCTACCTTATACACCTTCAAGGAGCTTATGAACTCCATGGTTAGTGAAGGGTAAGTCAATTCTTCCATTTCAAAGAGGGTTAGCAACCTCATGGACTCGAAAAATTTCCTGGTTCTCTCAAGCACACCCAATTTTTCGAAGGCATCTTGACATATAAACTTGGTAGCTATAATAGTCTTCTTGGTGAGGAATAAAAATGCATTCCTATGAGCATCGTTTAAGAAAGTTACCTCCGGAAATATTTCTGACGTTTTGGTGTTCTTGGGAGTGTTTCAGAATACGCAAAATTTTTGTTTCAATTTTTTGGGTAATTTTTCAATTATTTTGGATTTTTACTTTAAAATTATGATTTTATCGATTAAATTAGCAAAATGTCACCAAATCAAACTAATTCTTCATCATAAAATTAGTGAGGACTAATTTTGAGGACCAAAACAGTTTGGACGATTAGTTTGGACTTAAATGTGATTTAAGAGTTGATTATTGATTTTTACAAGTTTAAAAATCAATTAAATCCACAAAACCCGAGATGGATACCAACGATTGATAGATAGGGCGATTTTGGCATCTTTTTACAGCATTTTAAGCATATTTATTTAAGTTGAATGAATGATTGTCATTTATTTAAAGTATTTATCTTGTTGTACCTAGTATGGCCTAGTTTATTTTAATCGTTATTACCCGAAATGAATGGGAATAGCGATTGGTTTGTAATTAAATACGATCTCGTATCGTCGGTTTGTAATTAATTAATAGTTTTATTCATTTTATTAATTAATGTATAATAGGAATAGCTATGTAATTCAATTGTAATAGTTATTCTAACCGGTGTTTCCAAAAGACGGATTACATCGAGACGGAGTCTATTTTGGAAGGTGTTCCGAATCCCACAAGAAGGAGCCACTTATGGAATGAAGAGGCAAGGGACCAAGGAGTTGGTTTCCGATATATAATAGTCTAGTTTTTATTAACTAGGTGGCCATACTAGGATTTTTCATATGCTTACTTGTTTGCTTGATTTTTTATTTTCGCGCATGCAAAAAGCGCCATTCACATGCATTTTATTTTTCGCGTTTGTCAATTCACGTCATTTACATTCACCAAATTAGTTTACTTTATGACTAAATTGACAAGATCTCTCACATAACTAAAATTGAGATTAGCCTTACCAATTAGTAACACCTATGAATCCCTTGTTCATTAGAGCCGCGCTCGCCCAAGCGGGGTGTTCTCTTTTTACCTTGGGTAAGTAGGGTGGTAAACGGTTATCACGCGCCAAAATTGGTTGGACTCAACGGAATATAAGACGGTCTTGTATTCCAGGGCTAGTAGATTGGTTTATTAAAATCTGTCGACCAAGAGTTCTCATGGTAGAATTAGTTAAGCGTTGACTTACCAAATTTTGATAATTATGGGATGTTTCGCCCAAGCGATGCCTATTTTTGTCTAAAGACGGATATTGGAATCATTTATATAATTTAGTGGGAGATCATTATATAAATGTTAAAAACTTGCTGAACATGTTTTCACAAGTATTTTTAAAAAACATTGAATGTTAATTTTTCCTATTTTTCGTTATTTTTATTAATGTATATACTATGACATCGCGCATTTCATCCTCCTTTCATCCTCTATTGATTATTATACTTGTTTGGTTCTTTCATAGAAAGCGGTTTCTTTGAAAGAATTCGTTAGAAATGATTGGTAAGATGATTTACTAATTCACCTACATAAGCTTACAACAATTATTGAAATTATTTTACAACTAAACATCCATACATATTATAAAAAGGGGTTTAATGTTGCGAACTCTTATTATGAGTTTAACAATAAGGAGTCAAATTTTATCAAGAGAGTCTTGATTTCGAAAATGACACCTCCGTCATGATGATGACATATTAGTTTTAATTACTCAAGAGTAATTCAAAAGTTTGCGAAAAGAGTTTTCAAAATCACAACGAATACTCCAATATGATATCGTCAAAAGGCCAAATCGATTGTTTATGCGCTTAAGAGTTTAGGCATATGATGACAATTGAACGATTAGGTAATCCAATTTCGCAAGAAGTTGAGATTTTGCCACATGTTGCACTCACTTTATAAGTAATTCACTCTTACTAAGTGTATAAAATATCACGAATGACTTGAAGAGAGGTCTTCATTAGATTTTTTTTTTTGCTTGTTGAAGCAAAGAGGAATGTGAAAGTGAGTGGGAGTTAAGAAGAAGCAACCCTAGATGTATGCGATAAAACAAAGTTGAAGGAGACATCTACTCAAAGGATAGGCTAGTTCCACTATCTTGGTATGAGATACCAAGTACAAGTCATTTTTTTAAAGAGGTTTACATGAATTGATAAAACGTAAGACGTTAAGCATAGGACATTTTTGTATCGAAATGATGCTAGAGTAGCAACGATTTTGATAGGGAGAAATGTACCTAAATTTGGTTTTAAAAGAATGTAATCATCTATGTTTATACATAGAAGGCATCACTTATGTGATTTAAAACAAAAGATTCTACCTACTCCTATGATAACTTAGTGGTTGGTTTAGACCACTCAAGTTAGAGGAATTTTACATTTTTCGGGAAAAATAAATGTTATACTATCTTGTAGATTTTAAAGTCTCTAATGCAGTGAACCCAATTGATCAAACCTTAAGTAAATTCATTTAAAATGAGTAAACGATAAGCACATCGAACAACCATTTGATTGAGAATCTTTTGGTATGTGTGCATGTATTATGTTTTCTTTTACAGAAAAGAAACACAATAGTAAGGTGATTGACCATATACATACGGATGTGTAAGGCCGATAGTTGGTTATATATATACTTCGTTACTTTTACCGTAATGTTAAGTAGATATGAAAACCTCGTATCTATTTAATAAGACATAAAAGTGAATTTTTGAAACATGGATTATTTTCAAAATGAAGTAGTAAACCAAAAGTACGACAAGTTCAAAAATATTGATCGGAAATTTCAAAGTAATGACTTTGAAGGTCAAATGGGTAATATCAAGTAATGACCTTGATCATCACTAAGAAGATTGTGAACCATAGAGTATGGTGTAGTCAAGAAGATAAACCGAACTTTATGAGATATAGTTTGAGGTTTTTCGCAATTTTTTAAGCTATTTTCTCACTAAAAGTTTAAAACCCGACTATAATAGCCTTAATGACTCCATATGAGATATGGGTAGGGAGGGTCCCTAACTTGTCATTATTATACATTTGGGACCATAAATGTTTATGTTCAAAACCAATTTATGTATTTGTGAGGGTTATCCAAAATTGAACCACTTGGTTTTTACTCCTCCAAAATGAGAACAAAGAGTTTGTGGCTCGTAATGCTGTCTTTCTAAAAAGATTTTCATTTTCTGGAAGACAGAGTGGGAGAAATTTTGAACTTACGGAAGTCCAAGACCCACAAAATGAGTACAATGCAAGAAGACGTTCTTTATTGAGGCTCAGTGGTGAGTACAATGCAAGAAGACGTTCTTTATTATGGCTCAGTGGTTATAAGGAGATAATTTTGCGATAAGAGTGTGTTACTTTTCGGAAGTGACGAATCATCAACCCTCATCAAAGGCTTTTCTATAGCATGAACTCAATGTGATGGCGTGTCAACATGCAATTTGAATTGGTCTCATTACACAAGATGTGATAAGGAAGGAAACACGAGATGTTTTCCAGACTTGATTTAAGGTGAATACTTTGGTAGGTTACCTTGATCTTGTCGTAAAGGTTACATAAGATGTTTAAAATTTTGGTTGGTTATAGATAGTTTGTGACAACCCAAATGCCTTTATCAATTCGTATGTTCTTAGCAAAATAGCCTCTCAAGAGGATGAGATTCGGCAAAAGAATAACAAAACTTTTTTCTTGGGAGAATTTTTGTTGATCTTGTCAATGTAAGAAGCCTAGCATGCTTGAAAGATCCCTTTTGTGATCTTATAATGTCAAAGAGTTGGAACTTCGGGTTCAATCATGTAGTCAATCAAAATGGTATTACTCGAGTGTCGAGATACCATGATGATACATGGAGTTTAGTGGGAGCTAAAATGAGTTTCTTAGTCTAAATATGTGCTTGACATATTAGTGACTTGAAATGTAGCTAAGGTGATGTTTCTTAGTCTAAATATGTGTTTGACATATTAGTGACTAGAAATATTCTCGGGTAAATACTTGAGAGTAGCATGGCGCATCTTAAATATCCAGATCTAATGAGATAGATCTCTATAGATATTAGCATTATAGTCAAAAGACTTATGTGATAAGATTCTTGACTCATTCAAGTTGTTGAATAATTAATATGATCTCTAGTGCTTCCGCTGTAGGATCTATTAAATATGCTAAAAGCTGCTCTCGTCGGGACTCATCATATTGTGAATATGAGAAGTCATTACCAATCATTTTCTAGTGAGTGTCACTAGATGATTATCAAGAGCATTCTCGAGTACTTGAGAAGCACTGAGAATTTACTTTTGTAGTTTGGAGGAATTAATGACTTTCGTGTAAAAGGGTTACACGATTACATTTCTATGCTTATAAGATGTTATGGGCCTCGTTAAGGAATGGTTATCATGTAAAAGTGTTATGTGCATAAAGAATAATATGTATAAGAAGTTATACATATATGTATAAGAAGTTATACATGTATAAAACAAATATGTATGAGGAGTCATACATAAAAGATGTCATATGAAGGATGTGTATGTATAAGTGTTATACGTACAAATCATGAACGAAAGCTAAGTACATTACAACATCCGATGTTATAAAAGAGATAGTTGATAACCGGAATCTAATAGAACTCGAGTAGTTCTGTTAACCGAATATCGTCTTCTGAGAGACTGTGAAAACAGTGGGAGTGTTTGACTGACATTAGAACCAGAGTCTAAAAACTTGTTTAGATATGTACTTAGAAAGGATATATGTGATGAAAAGATTGCATAGAACAAAGGAAAATAGCAACGAAAATTAGAGTGATACAACTGTTGTTAATCCTCTAACCAAAGCCGTAGGCATAAGGTAGACATGATGGTTAAGTCTTCTCAATGTGATTGAGGAGTATACCTTAATTGCTAAAGATCGTTATGTAAATATTTGATAGAGTATTAATATTTACGTAAGTCATGATCGCATTCATTGTTTGAGAGTCTCTTTAAGAACTCAATTGTTCAGTTTGACTGAAAACAAGAATACCTTGTTTATCCGAATTGGTTGTGGAGACAGTGTTGAACTCCAATTCAAGTGAATAAGATGAACATTGTATTTTGTCCCTAGTCACTTAATGAGGTGACGTCTCGGAGTGACTAGATTGTAAGTCGATTGATAGTTGTTCAACACCATAAGTTCATACGTGATGATTAGTTGATTACATAGGCAGAGTGTGTGACACTTTGCCGGACAGTGACCATTTAGATAGTCCCTAAAGTTCTATTATAGACGCCTGGTCGTGGCAGGGATCTCTAAGATGTTCCTATGAGTCGATTCTTTTGACTGGAGACTATTATCTGAGCAAGTGCAGTTTCCGAGTGACTTTGGTTTTTGTCCTAGGTCGTGCCGTGAAAGGAGGCCAAATGGCATTTACTAGGTCATGGTGATCTGTATTGTGCAATAGGATGGATAGGGCAGACATGAATTGTCCACCCACGTTGGGTAACTATATCTCAAGGCCACTCGAGGAGTTAATGACTATAAATGCGTGGCCACGCTCGGAAGTAATCTGTGATAGATTTTTCCGGTCAGGTAGTCACACTCCCGATCGAGAAAACCACTCGCGATATGTTCATGTGCAAGTGCGACCTGAAAGACACCTTTCAATGAGTGGGAGATTAAATCGGATAAGAGAATTGGTAGTGCACACCTTGTGTCGGACAAGTGGGAGATTGTTGGAGTTAGTGTCCTCCACAATAGTGCGTTTACATAATAAATCTCATTAAAGGAATATCATCTGATATTTAATTATTTGATCCTCGTCAGTTGATTAACGTAAATCGATAACAGTTGGCTGACTAGAGTTTAACGTTATTGTCGTGAGACGGCGGTGATCAACTGACCCCTTTCGGTCACACCTATAGGAACGAACCTCAATTGATAACTAATTAATTGTATGAGATACAATTTATTTAGTCCCTTGATTTGTAGACTAAAAGGTTAGTCGATTATTTTTAGAGAGATTTCGAGTTGCGAACTCGAGGAGCGGCAGTTATTATTTAATTATGCGATAATTAAATAATAAATTTTATGAGACGGGTTTTAGTCAATTAATTGTTAATTCACTAAAATTGTACTAATTGATTAATGTGATTAATATTAGTACGTAAAATAATATGTGTAGCGGTACACGTATATTTACGGAGTGATTTAGACGAAATTAATTGGAAGCATTTAAACATGAAACGATGTTTAAATAAAATTTACACGTATTTGTGCGATAAATATAAGAACCAAAATGGACCCGTAAATGGGACATTGGACCGTGTAAATGAAGTGTAGTGGATGATTATAATCATTTCACTTTGCTTATTTTTCTTCCATAACATGTCATGTGATCATTATGTATGTCATAATGTATTGGACAAAAAAAAATAAGGAAAAACACTCCCTCGCTCCACCTCATCCACCCGCCACTTTCCCCTCCTATATACTCCATCTTATGTTCATTTTCTACACTACTTCACTACTTCATTTTTGCATGTGAACAAATAGTTGGTGCTTCTCTCTAAAAATAATAAAAAAACATTTACTAAGTTGTTAGTGAAAAAAAATAAATACTAAGAGTGTTAGTATTATTTACATATTATCAAGGGTAGATTTAACAAATATCTAGTTAGTATTTGTTTGATTATTTTTCGGTTTTTGTTCTTGGGTGCACATTGTTAAGAGATCTTCTCTTTGAAGATTTGTGAGGAGGATCATCCTTTTGTTTTAAGCTCAAGGGCAATCAAGATAGGAGATCTTGATTGTTCCCTTTTTATCATCATAATCAATGTAAGGAAATTGTTTTTCCTTTTTTTTGTTTTTATGCTTTTTTATTGCATGCATGTTACATAGAGCACATAAACTCAAATTATGAGATAATTTGATAATTAATTAGAGAGTCTAATTAGGATCTATGATCTTTCAGATTTTGTGGTGGGTTTTGTATTGGGTTATCCTCTCCTTCTCTTGCAAAAGGGTTGGTAAAGTCAATGTTATTTAGTTGAATGTTCATAATCTCTCCAATACCTACAACTCTTGAAGTACCTCTAGCAACTCTTCTATTTTAGGTTAAGGTTCTTTCAATCTCGAAACCAATAGGTAATAAATTACCTTGTGATCTCCTAGTCATGCAAAATATCAAACAACTCGAAAACAATTAGAACAACCTTGAGGAGATTGACTTCCCCAAGGTAAAGAAAGACACAACTAAAAAAATTAATGAAAATCAAATCAATTTAACGCCGTCCCCGGCAACGGCACCATTTTTGGTCCGGTTAAAACTCGTCGTCAAAAGCTACCAACCAAAACAATATTTATAACTTCACAAACTACTCTTAGTAAAGAGGTAAGTAAAGTCGGATCCTAAGGGACGGGTATTGATGTAAGATTCTCAATTGTAGAAGGTTATGTCTTAGGGTGTCACAATTTGGGTTGAGATGATTGTGTAATCTAAACTAATCAACAAAATGAAAGTAAAGTGAAGTAAACAAAGCAAAGCAATTAAAAAGGTTTGTAAACAATTGATTAAAAGCACTAGTGTGTCATGGGTTCATAGGGGATTCATGGGAGTAGATTATACAAACATTTTCTCAATTAGATGCAAGCACTTATTGTTGTGATGGGATCGAGTTAGTGTATATCTTATAATCCCTAAGAAGGTTTGGGTTCTGGAGCCGAGTTGTCTAGACTATACAACACCTACAAGTCGACTTAATCCTTCCTATTCTACTCTATGCATGGTCTAACGAGGCTCGAGTTGGTTTATATCTTACAAGCCTCATTGAAGAGATAAGGGATGGATCAAAAAATGCAAGGATTCATAGGCTCGCATTTCATCAAACATAACATGTGCATAGGTTGAAATCACAACAAGCAAGCAAATTAATTATGAGAACATATTAGATTAAGCATAGATCAATCCCCATGTTTAGTTCCCCTAATTCCCCATTAACCCTTGCTAAAGAACTACTCACTCATGATCAAGTTTAGCATGCTAATAAGGTTGTCAATCATACTAACAAATCAAAACATGATAAATAAATGATATGATTAACAATAATTAAGCAAAGGTAAAAGAGATTATAACTACTTGAGATGATCCAAATAATAAGCAAAGAATAATAGAGAAATTAAGAAAAGATTAAGATGTGATTAATATTGATAATTGTATTACAACTAAATTAAGACTAATTTAAGAGAGTATTAAGATTGGATTAAGAGAACATAAGATGGGATGATAATCTAGGTAGTACAAAGGGGTATTTATACTAAAGATTAGGTACAAGGATTAGGGTTACTAAGGGCTTAAATGACTATTAAGATCCTAAGAAAAACTTGAGGAAATGCTACTCCCGAGGGAAATGCGCGGATCCTCCATGCTAGTCCTGCCTCGATCCGCTCGTCCCGTGCTGTGGCACGGGCTGTTCTGTCTTGAGATCCGCTCGGATCAGGGAGGGGACGCTCGGATCCTTGCTCCAAGCCGCTCGTTCTGGGATCAAGATGCTCGGATCCTGGCAGCTTGGTACGCCCGGATCATGCTCGGGCCGCTTGGATCCTCGGGCAGAGTAGTTCTCTTGTTTGGCTCCTCAACAATCCGCAAGGATCGTGTTGGGGATGCAAGGATCTTTTCATCATTGCCCATTTTAATTTATTTATCTACTTAGGCCTCTAGTGTGGTCTTCTCTTTGATGCTTGGTCTTTGGATGCGATCCATTTAGCTCCATTTCGCCTCATAAATGCAAGGTTAGCCATCCTCTCATTCCAAGGACACAAAACCTCAAAGAATATGCAAAATGGGAAACTAAAGATAATAAATGACCCAAATATGTGCTAAAAAGCATAGGAACGAGGTTAATTCGGGGACTAAATGTGCTCAAATATAAGTCACATCACGAGCCTTTATGCGCAAACAAGAAACAATTCAAGGACATATCCCGAAAATGCCTCAGGTATGACTCCTTCTTATGGCTGGCAAGCCTTTATATGTAGTCTAACGGACTTTAAACGACCCGCACTGGTAGTCGATAGACTCTAAATTGTTCCCGATGGCAAGTCCCTTACTCGAACCCCCGAGTCGCCTCGACGTCGTCCTTCCCGACGGTAGATCCTTGGTCCAAATACTTTTGACCCGCCTCGACGTCGCTTCGGTCTCCAGGTTGTAATATTCGATTGACCTTGGGGACGTACTTTGACTTTCGCCCTGTCCAAGACTCACTCAAAGTGGGGGCTATGCACATAGCCTGTATTTGTTGAATCTCCAATAAACACCCGATGATTATTGGAGTACAACATGCTTAGGAATCGCTACGTTTGATCGACAGTTTGTATAACTATGAGTTGAAAAACACAAAATGATTTCGAAAACAAAACAATTTCAAAACATTTCAAAAGTACTTGGAGTGTTTTATGCACGACGACGGGGTCGCAATAACACTAACTAGAGTCAAATCCCGACTCCAACAATGGGTCAAACCGAGTCAAACACAAAAAAAACAAACATCACAAACCTTCCATGCTATGTATACACGGTATACTTGATGGTCAAGTACAATAATCATGACATATAAAACCTAGGATAAAAGAAACCACAAATCCAAATGTGTAATAGTGACAAGACAACTTGAAGACCCGCCGACACGCTCGCGCCTCTTAAAGCAGCCCAGGTGGCCACGTCGCTCAAAATGCACACAACCACACAATCCTTTATAAATACCCCTCTAATGCCACCATTTGAAGGCACGCGAGTGTCCGCCCCCTCTTTTCACCCTTAAAATTCTAGACCTCGACTTCCCGAGTCAACAAACAACACGTATTTTTGACCTACCGATTAAAAATACGAGCTATACACATTGTTTGGTACTGTCATCGTGCATTAAATCACTTGACTTACCACTTAGACCAACTACACCATCGCTACACAAAGCAACACTCCTTACTTTACAAAAACGGTTTTAAATCGAGTTTTCTGACTCAACAAGTTTTTACACTGTCGATTTCTCGTCAAGCAACCTAGCATGTAAGTATGAGGGTGTAATTAATCCTCTTCTTTCATGTTCTTTTTATCTGTTTTTCTGATCATAACATGCGAAAACATGCATAACATGGTCCAAAATAAGGATTGTTTAAGCCAAAACCAAGTTTTGACGTGAAGGAGAAGCCCCAAGTCACAACTAGGTGGCTCACGCCTCTTATGGTTCCCCAGGTCAGAGCTCAAATTTGTTTGAGTTTTATCTTTCCCTCATTTTCATTCATCATTTGTAATCGGTTTTTACCATTTCAAACCATTTTCACAACAAGCATTTTAACCATAAATTATATTCACCCTTGGTTCCTTATACCATGACGGTTTAATCCGTGACTCGGCGATAATATTTTCTTAATCATATTTTAAAGGGTATTTTAAATCCCTACTTTCATTTGTTTACATTTGCAAAAACCATATTAGTCATACATGCATAATCATTCTTGGTTCTACATACCATGTCAGTTTAAATCCGAGTACGATGATGAACTTTGACTAATTACAAAGCAATGAACTTAATATAATTAGTTCATATCAATCATCTTTGTACACTCTATTTACAAAGCAATGAATGTAACATAATTAGTTCATAACAAACACGTTTTTTACATCCATTTTTACAAAACTATCCATGTTAAGCTTGCAAAATCGAACCCGACATCGAATATTGTCAACATAATGATAATTAGTCCGAGTCCCGTTCTTCACATTACAAACAATTTTCACAAACAATTTCAAAGCATTTTAAACAACCAGAAGACACCCTTTAGGTTGTCACCTGGCTCACGCCAAAACATGCCTTCTGATTTCCAGTTTTCAAACCTGGACAGTCTCCCTTGCATCGCCCTATGGCTCGCGCCTCAATAGGATGCCTGATGCTGCTCCTGTTTCCTTTCCAGCACTCGTCTAGGACGATCTCGACTTCGGTTAACCCGAATACAGGACGGATTAGATTGATGAGTTCCTATTTTACAAAACACTTTTCTATGACAAATGGATCACGTTATGCACCATAAACCTAACTCGGTAAATGGATATTTAATTTTCGTCTTGCATGCAAATCAACATTAAATCCAACTTGGCATCAACTACTTGATACTTGGATAAACAACCGACTTAGCAAAATTTCACATGTTAGGTTTAAACTTGTGGAAGCACATTCATGCATTTACCCGTTTTATCAACTTATGCATTTAACCAACCAAAATCGATCAGTAGAGGCCGCTACCACGGGCAGGATTGGGTGTCCGATTAAAGGGCTTCCCAATACGTACCCTCACCTCTTAATCAGAAACTTTGGATAGTGGACGACCTTATCCAGGGCGAACGAGAGTCATTCTAGCGATATGATGCTAAAGAGGATGATTCCTTATCTTTAGTACCTATGTCAAGCACCACTTTTGCCTTGATTGACCTAGGTATAAAGTGGATTCGAACGGTTTCCAGGCATCCCATAATTGCTTTGTGGCGACTCCGAACATCTCTACATCATTTCGAGACCCTCACCGAGACGAAACCGACCGATCTAAAACGATCCTATCAAAAGCATCTGTTACGCTGCCGAGCTTGGCTTTCCGACTGCTGCATGTCCATGGATTAACATGTAGGTGGGCCTATGTCCACAACACCCCATTCAACCTTTCCGGCCTCATCTCTACACACTGCACCCCAGCCAATCCCAAGACCATCCAATATAACCGCATCCACGTTAACTTTCTTCACCCCCCACTACTGGCCTTGTCCAACATCCCAACATCCCAACTCCTCCTCGACCTCCCACCTACCACCTACCAGCCACCACCTATGCCTCCATACCTCTTATCTCAGCGAGAAGATTCTCCACCATACCGAGAACAATGTCATTCCTCCATGATGTGAACATTATTTGCGCACATTTAGTGTCCTAATTGAGCCTATTTTGCATACTATTATAGCATTTCATGGCCATTTTATCCGTCAAAACCTTCTTATTTGCTTTTCTATCGCATTTCATATGTTTTGTAGAAAAGGAGATAATAAGGCGGAAATTCCCGTCTTTCGTGCATATTTGGAGGCTTATTGATGATATTAGATGGACTAGTATGAAGAGGAGGCAAGAATGATGACCAAAGATGTAGGAATAAAGTGTATGTAGACGGATCAAAGGGTTAAAAGTAAGAATGATGAGAGGGAAGGCATTACAAGAAGAAATCGCTCAAAACCCGAACCAAGGGTTGCTCCTTTGGCTCTGAAAATATGCTAGATGGAACGGCATTGAAAAATCAAGTGATCTAGGCTTTTGAATCACTCCAATAGGAGTCCGGATGAGGAAATAACGTCCGTTTTACAATCCGAGCTCAAGATACAGCTCAACCCGCTCGGGTCAAATTCAACCCGCTCGGGTTGAAGCCCCAGGACGCCCATATTTCGCTCGGGACGAGCGGATTCCTGGACAGGAAACTTTTCCTTGCTACGTGAACCACAATCCGAGCGGATTCTCCCAAATCCGCCCGGATTGCATCTCCCAAATCCGCCCGGATTCTCCCAAATCCGCCCGGATTGCATTTTTCGAGAATCCGCCGGATTCACCTTAATCCGCTCGGATTCCACCGCCCAAATCCGTCCGTCCCGACCTTATTCCGCCCGGATTTCTTCACAAAGACGGATTGTCTTCTTCAAGCTACGAAAAGAGAAGCCCTTCTCTCAGAAAATACCGGAGTCTCCTTGCTCAACTTAAAAAGTGTAATTACTAGTTTAGCCCTTAGTTAACCCTAATGCATCCTCCCTAATTTTAACTATAAATACCCCATTTGTAATAATCAAAACATCAAGTTTTCATGAGGTAAAATCAATCCTTCCTTAGATTAGATTAGGAGTAGATTAGAATAGATTATCATTTAATCTTTCCACAAATCTCACATTAATCTCTCCATAATTATTGTTCAAGTTTATTATTGAGTAATTCAAGTTTATTATTGGGTAATTAGAAGATTATTGGGTTTATTGGGAGATTGACAACCTTCCATCAATCATCAAGTTCTTCTATTATTCTTTGCATTATTATTTTGGAATCTCCATAGGTATAACTCTCTTAATCCTTGTTTTAATTATTGCTAATATTTCTTACTTGTTCATCATGTTTGGCCTTGTTAATATGATTGACAACCTTGTTAGCATGTTAAACTTGATAATGAGTGAGTAGTTACTTAGCTAGGATTAGTGGGTAATTAAGGGAAACAAACATGGGGATTGATTCATGCTTAATCTAATATGTTCACATGATTAAATTGCTTGCTTGTTGTGATGTCAACTTTATGCACATGTTATGTTTGATGAAATGCTAAGCCTATGAATCCTTGCATTTACAACCATCTCTTATCTATTCAACTTGACTCGTAAGATATAAACCAACTCGAGTCTTGTTAGACCATGCATAGAAGTTGATTAGGAGGAAAGTAAGTCGACTTGTAGGTGTTGTACAATCTAATCGATTCGGACCCAACTCTTCCTAAGAACCGTAAGACATAACCCAACTCGGTTCCTCCACAACATTAATTGCTTGCAACCTTGTAAACATGTTTGTATGATCAACACCATGAATCCCCTATGACCCCATGATATCCTAGCACTTTTAATCATTTATTTACATCCTTCCTTTTATTGCTTGTTTTACTATATTGCTTTTATTAGTCTAGACACAACTACAAACCCCATCAATTGTGACACTAGCATAAATTGAGATAGATAGACTTAGAACCCAAAGCACACCGTCCCATGGATCGACCTCGACTTACCACTAACTAGTAGTTTGTTGAGTATTATAAATGTGTTTGATTGGATGACCCGACGACATCGCTCCACGTCAAAATGGCGCCGTTGCCGGGGATGGTGCTATGTGATTAAGTTCTTACTAGTTTGTCTATTTTGATTGTGCTTTTACCTTGAGGAACTTGTTCCTCAAGGATTGTTTTTACCGTTTTCTTGTAGTTTCCTTGTTTGTAGTTATATCTTTGTCCTAGCTATGATAATGACCGAAGGCTTGGTGCATGGAGTATGTGGTGGATCTTTTGAGTATGACTATGGGTATGGGGAGTTTGAGGAGCAAGTCAACACAAACCTACCTTACTACTCATACAATGAAAATCCTAACCACTACCCCAACTTTTCTTACCAAAGCCCCCACATCCAACATCCACAACAACCACCCTCCCAAAACCCACTTTACAATCAATGCCAAATGTCATCCTACAATGAACACCCATACCACCAAATTCCCATGTACCCACAACAAGAGAATGAGCATAATCTTGACATGAAAAGTGTGGTTCTCCAAATGTTAAGGGACCAACAAAATCTCTTCATGCAAATGCTAGAAGAGAGTCAAGCTAGGGACAATGTTCTCAAAAACATTGTTACTAATGGTGAGAAGTTGGCAAATCAAATTGCCCAAATGGAAGCCACCCAAAGGCTAAATGAAGAAGAAGGGGAAGATAATGAGGGTGAAGAAGAATTTGAATGGCATTATGAAGCTACTCTTGTGAATCCCCCACCGCCTCCTAAATTCATAAGTATTGAACACCCCATATTCCAACTTGTACCCAACTTTAAAAACATTCATGATAGATGTGAATATGAAGATGTTACTTTTGAGGAAGGGGAGTGCTTGATTGATTATGGACCAAAAGTGGATGATGAATTGAAGCATGATGAAGTTAGGGTGGAGAGCAATGATGAATGTGAGTTTAAGGCCAATTATGAGACAAGCACTTTGTCTAAATTGTCTAATGAATCTAGCTCACACACTAGCCTTGCTTCTCCAATTTGGGATACCTATGATGATGATGAGGAAGACCTCCCACGACAATTTCCCTCTTTGACCCATGTAGAGGAAGTGTGTTCCCTTGACACTTATGGGAGTGGAGGTAAAACTTTGAAAGAAGAGGTTGATGAATTTGAACTTGCAATCTTTGGGGAATTGAGAGGTCAAGAGGAAAACTATGATGTTGGCATCTTTGATCATAGTTTGGAAGAAATTGAAGCTCTTTTCTTTGGAAATGGTTCAAGTTCTAAGGAGGGTCAAGAAGAAAGTGAGGACAATGAAAGCATGAATGACCTCAATGGTGAGAAGTTGACTCCTCCACATCTTATCCTTCAACTATCCCCTCATCAAAGAAATGAGAACTCTCCTTCTACTATTGAAGGATTGATGAATCAATGCTCTATCATCATAGAATTTGAAAGAGATGGTAAAGAGTGGAAGCCTCCGGATGAATATGGGCAATACTTCATACATTGTATTAACAAGAATCATGTGCTTGTTGGTTTGAAGCATTGGAAGAAGTCAAGTGCCAAGGGCAAAACAAATGGGAGAGTGTTTGGCAAGTTCTATTCCAAGCCAAGATGGGTAAACTACGTTTTGACATCACCAATCTCCTATTTATGCTTACATGAAGCCCATTCAAAAGCCTTTGACCGGTTGTTGAGAGCATTAAGCAACATGGACAACATCAATAATCATGGCAACAAGGAATGAGTTTGGTGGAGTCCTCCCTCAAACCACCATTTGTAAGATATCCTTTCCTTTAACTTTGCATTACATTTACACTTGCATTTGGTTATATACATATACATTTAGCTTGCATTTGTATTATATTTCATATTGCATTTGCATTAGTTAAGTTCAAATAGTATAGTTTGCATTGTAATATATCTCACATGATTCATGTAAATAGTTGCATATAGATTAGAATTCATGCATAGTTACTAATGACCAAACCTATTTCTTTTCTACACTAGAAATAGTGTTTAAATCGGTTTGGGGAGGTTTGATCATAAGTGACCATAGCTTAATAGAAATCATGCATCATCTAGTATAGTTTAGATTGCATTCATTTGTTACATATATCATATAGAGTTGCATTTAGTTAGAGCATGCATTCATTTATATCATATCATTGCATTTGTACTTCAATTTTCATAAAATCAAAAACCCAAAAACATGTATTTCTTTTTCACTCCTACTCCTACATGTACATTGAGGACAATGTCCAAAATAAAGTGGGGGATGGGAATTTATATTCCAAAAATGCATAAAAATTGAAAAATTTCGAAAAATCACAAAAATATGTCTTTTAATTTCATAAAAACAAAAACCATAAAAATTTGAAAAATTGAAAAATCCAAAAACAAGTTCATTTCCTTTGTAGTGTAGACTTGTATATATTGTTTTGCATATATTGTGTTTGTTCATCCTTTTTCACATTGATTGACTACGCCACATCTGAGACATGAGGATATAGAAGACCGCATGGTATGATCTTTCCAATCTCCTTCTTCCTCTTTATGTTAACGACTATGTGGCTTTATTTTGATTGATGCGGTAAAACAATGTGAACTTAGGACTTGCATCTAGTTTATATGTCATATTAGTTGGTAGAATCATTTGCATTAGGATGTATATATGCTAGTTGCATCATGGCATGTAGTTTGCATGTTAGAAAATTTTGTGAAACCATTTACTTGGGAAGCTTGACAAGTGTATATAGGCCCTTATAGTTGCTTTTTCTTCTTAAGACTTTGCTTGTTAGAATACTTGTAAAACACCCTAGGATGTGCCATGCTAGTATCCTTTGACCCATGGTTTAAGGCCTAGTCAAGAGTACCTTGTGGTGTGATAACTCCTTGGCTACCGTTTATTCCAAGGTGACCCTTGAAACCATGCATCCATCCATCATTTATCCATGTTCTACCACTTTTTTGTCATCAAAGGGAATGGGCACAAGAAGAAATTGTTCAAAATTTTGAGTTCAAGAAATGAAAAGAAAAGTGAAAGAAAGTTTGCAAAATGCATCAAAAGAAAAGAGGAGCAAAAATAAAACTCCTAAAGCTTCAAATATAAGCCACCCTTACTACATATGGGGTGACTTTGAAAATGTTCAAAAGAAATGCAAAGAAAAGTAGAAAGTTGTCAAGTGTTGAAAATGCCAAAAATCAAAAAAGAAATGGCAAAAAGAAAGTGTTCTCAAATGTTATATGCCACAAGAAATTGGGGGGAAAAACAACAACAAAAGCAAACTCCCAAATGAAACTCAATATCTATTGATCCCTTTATCCACCGTATCCATTTTTGTGCATGGTAGAGAGGGGACGGCCCTTCTTCTTGTCTAGGCAAGAGGGGGAATTCCGCGATCCTCCAGTGTTTCTAACACCATAGGGAGTCTATTCTTGACAAAAGCATTTAACGATTGAGGACAAAGGTACCCTAGCTTGACACAACTTGGAGGTGATTTATTGGTATCCTTCTAGGCTTAGTAGTTTGAACAAATTGTATCTATGAAGGATTGTGTACCCTTGAATTGCTTCCCTTGTAGATAATTTCCGCCACTTAGATGATGAAAGTGGCTATTCTTTTGTAGATGCATCCATTACTTGATTTTGTGTGCTTAATGATTGGATGTGTCGCCATTTTGGCAAGACCCACCTTGCCTTGCAAGAAGGCATCCTACCTCATGGTTGTCTTGTTGTGAGTTGAAGGGGCGGAGTGAGACCCGCTAATTGTCTCATATCGGTTATGTTATTAGGTTAGTTTAAATAAAGGTCTAGTTTTAGTCACCTCTTTACTCGGGACGAGTAAAGGTTCGGTTTGGGGATATTTGATGTGAACATTATTTGCGCACATTTAGTCTCCTAATTGAGCCTATTTTGCATACTATTATAGCATTTCATGGCCATTTTATCCGTCAAAACCTTCTTATTTGCTTTTCTATCGCATTTCATATGTTTTGTAGAAAAGGAGATAATAAGGCGGAAATTCCCGTCTATCGTGCATATTTGGAGGCTTATTGATGATATTAGATGGACTAGTATGAAGAGGAGGCAAGAATGATGACCAAAGATGTAGGAATAAAGTGTATGTAGAAGGATCAAAGGGTTAAAAGTAAGAATGACGAGAGGGAAGGCATTACAAGAAGAAATCGCTCAAAAACCGAACCAAGGGTTGCTCCTTTGGCTCTGAAAATATGCTAGATGGAACGGCATCGAAAAATCAAGTGATCTAGGCTTTTGAATCACTCCAATAGGAGTCCGGATGAGGAAATAACGTCCGTTTTACAATCCGAGCTCAAGATACAGCTCAACCCGCTCGGGTCAAATTCAACCCGCTCGGGTTGAAGCCCCGAGACGCCCATATTTCGCTCGGGCAGCGGATTCCTGGACATGAAACTTTTCCTTGCTACGTGAACCACAATCCGAGCGGATTCTCCCAAATCCGCCCGGATTGCATCTCCCAAATCCGCCGGATTCTCCCAAATCCGCCGGATTGCATTTTCGAAATCCGCCCGGATTCACCTTAATCCGCTCGGATTCCACCGCCCAAATCCGTCCGTCCCGACCTTATTCCGCCCGGATTTCTTCACAGCACGGATTGTCTTCTTCAAGCTACGAAAAGAGAAGCCCTTCTCTCAGAAAATACCGGAGTCTCCTTGCTCAACTTAAAAAGTGTAATTACTAGTTTAGCCCTTAGTTAACCCTAATGCATCCTCTCTAATTTTCACTATAAATACCCCATTTGTAATAATCAAAACATCAAGTTTTCATGAGGTAAAATCAATCCTTCCTTAGATTAGATTAGGAGTAGATTAGAATAGATTATCATTTAATCTTTCCACAAATCTCACATTAATCTCTCCATAATTATTGTTCAAGTTTATTATTGAGTAATTCAAGTTTATTATTGGGTAATTAGAAGATTATTGGGTTTATTGGGAGATTGACAACCTTCCATCAATCATCAAGTTCTTCTATTATTCTTTGCATTATTATTTTGGAATCTCCATAGGTATAACTCTCTTAATCCTTGTTTTAATTATTGCTAATATTTCTTACTTGTTCATCATGTTTGGCCTTGTTAATATGATTGACAACCTTGTTAGCATGTTAAACTTGATAATGAGTGAGTAGTTACTTAGCTAGTATTAGTGGGTAATTAAGGGAAACAAACATGGGGATTGATTCATGCTTAATCTAATATGTTCACATGATTAAATTGCTTGCTTGTTGTGATGTCAACTTTATGCACATGTTATGTTTGATGAAATGCTAAGCCTATGAATCCTTGCATTTACAACCATCTCTTATCTATTCAACTTGACTCGTAAGATATAAACCAACTCGAGTCTTATTAGACCATGCATAGAAGTTGATTAGGAGGAAAGTGAGTCGACTTGTAGGTGTTGTACAATCTAATCGATTCGGCTCCGGGACCCAACTCTTCCTAAGAACCATAAGACATAACCCAACTCGGTTCCTCCACAACATTAATTGCTTGCAACCTTGTAAACATGTTTGTATGATCAACACCATGAATCCCCTATGACCCCATGATATCCTAGCACTTTTAATCATTTATTTACATCCTTTCTTTTATTGCTTGTTTTACTATATTGCTTTTATTAGTCTAGACACAACTACAAACCCCATCAATTGTGACACTAGCATAAATTGAGATAGATAGACTTAGAACCCAAAGCACACCGTCCCATGGATCGACCTCGACTTACCACTAACTAGTAGTTTGTTGAGTATTATAAATGTGTTTGATTGGATGACCCGACGACATCGCTCCACGTCACTCCACTCACCATCCTCAAAGATAGCTTTATTCCGCCTCTCCCAGATAGCCAGCATCCCGTCATAAACTCCATACATTCTCTCCCATCAAACCCACGCAATACCATCTTAGCCCACTCACATACCTGTGCAAAATCACGGTCCACAAACACCTCTAAACCTAGCTCATCCCACACCCTTCGCACCCATCCACAATCACGGACTACATGTAGACACGACTCCTCGTGATAATGACAACGAGGACAAGAACTGTCCGTCCCTCTGATACGAGCAGCAATATTAGTCTTTGTTGCAATCGCATCATTACATAGTTTAATATATTTTTCTCTTAATATTTATTAAAACTTTTTTTTTTATGAATTACAATCATTGGATCATCACAAGCTTTGATTCGAACCGTTTATAAGAAATGGAATTCCATTTCTTTTGAGGAAATGGAGAGAATTCGGACCGAGCCGTGAAGGTGTGGCCATAGAAATTTTGATTTTAGGAATTGTTGATAGCAAAAGAGGAGCGCGAGTTAGTTGTACATGGAGTTGTTGCTAAAATATGTATAATGAAGTGGATTGTGCTGCTGTAATTTCAAATCGAACTAAACTTTGATCGATGAGTCATCACCAAGTAATTATAGGATGCTTGAAAACCATTCAAATCAACTCTATATCTTGATCAAACAAAGCATAAAACATAGATGACACATATATTTCAGGTAGAAATCTGTTCCCTTAGCATTGTAAAATAACTCTCATATGTCATAAACATGGTCATTCGCTATTTAGAAATTTAAGTATGGGGTGAGGGTGGACATTGGGGAAATATTTAATTGAACACCCAATCCTGCCCCTCAAAGTGCCATCTACTAATCAATCCTGGTTGAATTGCAAAGGTTGATAAAATGGTTTAGGATTATAAATTGTTCATCCAATATAGTACCCTCACATAGTCACATGTGACTTAAACTAGGTCAGTAGATATATTTTCAAACAAGCTAGGGTCAAAGTAGGACTTAGAATTGATTGAAATAAACATAGTTAAATATCTATTCCCATCGGTTTAGGTTACAAAGCATAATATAACCGCTATAAAAGGTTTTAAATAAAGTTGAAGATAAACGAAAATTAAGGAAAAATAAATATAAATAAATAAATCAAAATAAAAATTCGAGGTTAAAAGCTAAATTGTGTACAAAGAGATACCAATTATGTTTTAAAAGAGTAAAATTAATTGCTATTGTAATATAGAAGAAGCGCAAGCATATATACATGCGGCCATATGAAGGGCGTGAGCTTAGTTGCAGGTCATGTAAATAGCAGAGCCAAAGACGTGATTTTGGAAATAGACTAAATGTAGTCCAACAGACATGTCATATAACCAACGCACTCCAAAAAAGGCGCCATGTCACTCGTGAGCGTTCTATGTAGTAATACAAAAAAAATGTTAGAATCAATTAGGCGCCATTACCTCGGAAGAGGCGTAATGCATGCCGCAATCCTTGCAAAGTACGTGAGTGCACTTGCGTGTATACCGGGGTGGTACCAGCTGATCACGGGATTTAATCGTGCGCAAAGCCCACCAACGGTTAGATATCTTACTAAATACATCTGTGATATAGAATAAATATCATCTTAATGTCGTCATATGACTCATATAATGACATTGGAAGATATTTTTAAAATCCAACATAGGATTCAAGTTTAAGACATGGTTTTCGACGTGAAGTTGGATCCGACTCTAATTAGCGACGTTTGAAGCTATTGAGATGCAGAAAAAATAATAGATAATAAATTTATTTTTTGAGTAATGCGAAAAAACAGTCTCATAAATTGTCGACTCGACACACCTTTATCGAATCATGTTGTAATCTGATCATCGCTAGACGACTTTAAGAAGGTACAGATACTGGGTATCTAAAAATTCATGTTCACCTAGCACTAAAGTGGTGGCCAAGAGCCAATAGGAATTGAAATAACCTTGCACCAAGTTGAATGATCTTAAAACTTTTTTTAAAATAATGTTTTAAAAGAAAATTATTGTTTTGGATCAGAAAACAAAACTACAAAATGGTGTCTATGTAGGATTGTGTAAACCAAACCTAATACCCGTAATCCAATGTCTTTCCCATAATGGTGGTAGCGGAAGAAGGGTTGTGGATGTAGACCGAACAAAGTTGGGTTTTGGGTGGGTGGTTTAACATTCAGCTAAGGATTTACCTCGTGGAGTCGTGGTGTTACCCTTTATCAAGAACATGAGTCTCTGATGACAAATTGCATACATGATATTGTTGGAGTTTTTGTCCTCCACAATAGTGCGTGATAATAATATTAAATCTCATTAAGAAATATGCATGGGATATTCATTGGCAATACTAGTCAGCTGATCAACGTATATCGGTAACGGTTAGCCAACTAGGGTTTGACGTTACTGTCGTGAGACGACGGTGTTCAGCTGATACCTTTCAGTCACACCTAAAGGAACGAGCCCTAACACGAAAGCTAATTAATTGTATGAGATACAGTTTAAATTAGTCCCTTGATAAATTGACTAAGAGTTAGTCGATTAATTAATTTAGAGAGATATCGAGTTGTGAATTCGAGGCGCGGAAATTATTATTTAATTATGTGATAATTGAATAATAAATTATTTGAGACGGGAATTAATAATTAAGCAGTTAATTGTTAAATTGGTACTAATTGACTAATGTGATTAGTATTGGTACGTAAAATATATGTGTAGTTGTACACGTATATTTATGGAGTATTTTAGTTAAAATGAATCGGGAATTATTTAAACATAAAACGATGTTTGAAATAATCATTACACGTATTTGTGCGACAAATATAATAACTGTAATGGACCGGACTCGGTCACATTGGACTGTGTGCATTATGGATAATTGTACATAAAACACAATGATTATGCACATGCCATTTCGATTGGGTGCACTTCCCATTGTGCTTTTGTTCTTACCCATACCCATGTGTATTGGGTGGAATAAAATAAGAAAACAAAAGCACTCCACTCACCCTCTCTCCTTCTTGTAATCCGGCCTTCCCTCACCACACCCATTTTTGGTGTTGTTCATTTTTCACTTCATTTTTGCATGTGGAAATTAAAATTCTAGAGAACATCTCTCTAAAATATTAGAACTTCATACTAATTGTTAGTAATCAATAAATCTAATATTCCTAAATATTACTAAGAGTTAGTAATGTTTTTTAATAAATATTCAAGGGTTGTGTTTGGTGTAACTAGTTTACACACCATATACTAGTTTGTGGTTATGTTCTTGGGTGCAACAAGGAAGGAGGTCTTCTCTTTTGGAGACGTGGATTCTAGGAGGATCTTGCCAATATGAATAGCTCAAGAACAACCAATGTGGAGATCTTTGTTGTGCCCAAATACTACCATTTCTCAATGTAAGGAAAATTATTTTCCTCTCTTTTATATTTAAAATAGCTTAAATATTACATGTATATTACATAGATCCAATGATTTCTAAAATAAAGATTTTGATAACCTAATTAGAGAGGTCGAATTTTGGGGTTATGGTCTTTTAGATATAAGAGGTTTATTTATTACTACTCCATATAAAGACTCGTTGATAGGAAAATTAATAAACTTTCGCGGTAGCGGAAGCAATAACAATAAAACCGTAGAACTCGCAGCGGAAAACTGTCAAACTGTGAGATAGAACAGTCGATCAGATTGTTGATCAAGAATGTTGCATAGAATTGTTCGAAGTAACAGTTTTAGGGACTGTTGATTAAACTCGCAAATCTCTTGGTATTATTTTATGTGGTTTTGATTTTCTTAAACGAAATAAATAAAAGGGATATTTGACCGATCTAGACCTATAGATCGTTCAATGGTGATCAATTTCGCAAGACCTATTGCTAGTTGATCGAGTTAATGTTTAAAAACGCGTCCAACAAGAACTAGGGTTGGAACGAAACGCGTCGATCTAAATAGCACAATTGCAACAGCAATTCCATTTCTTTTCTTATTCAAAATTCAATGTTTAAAGTACAGCAGCTATCTCGCCTTATATAGGCTGCTCTAGGGTAACGTTTTGATCTTTTAAAAAGATCTTATTCTTGCATAATAAGTAAACTAAAAAAGGAAATAACAATGTGAATACAACTTATTCTAAAATAATAATATCCTAAGAATAATAAATAAGGCTGATAAGTCATAATTATATACATATTTATGCCTCCTCTTAGTTGCTTTTGTGACGGTTTTGTGCTATTATATGATGATTATGTGTTATTTCTAGAATGTCGATACTTCCGCCTTTTGATATTTTTAATGCAGGATGGCTGCATTTGCGGACAAGTGGATGATAATGAACACCACCGATTCGGCAAGATGGAGCACTAAAAGTATGGCACGGAAACCAAGAAGAATGGAGAAGAGAAAAGAGAAGAATACATGAAGAAATCATGCAGAGGAGTAGTATACTCGATCAAGTACTGGGAGTACTCGATTGAGTGGAGGTGTACTCGATCGAGTAAGCATAGACTCGATCGAGTATACATTGTTCTTACGACTTTTCGTGCAAGTTTCCTAAATCGGTTTATGTTTCATGCCCTATTGTATTTTTACACTTTATTTACCTTTAGAACTCCAAAATCTCCTAAGTTTAGTAGGCTATTGTTATTTTGGATCTACAACTCATTCTACCATTGTTTGCTACGGTACTTTAATCATTCTTTAATTATTATTGAATCAAGTTATTCTATTACTTAATTGTTCTTATTACATTCTTTTAATTATGTCTTATATCATTATTATTGTTATTAATTCTCTTATCAAGAGTAGCTAATCACCTTATCTAGGGTAAAGGGTTGTTAATTCTCTTATCAAGAGTAGCTAATCACCTTATCTAGGGTAAAGGGAATCTAGGTTGATTAGAAGAGGGTTAATGATTTAATTGTTATTAATATCGCATGAATTATCGTTTTATTGTTCTTCTTCTTCTAATTATTTGATTTAGGCCTGAATTGATAAATATTCTAGCGAATTAATACTTTCACCGACCAGGTTATAATTGATATAGGCTGCGATAATCAGATAAGTAAAGTTTAATTATAGCGATTGCATGTTGAGCTGAATCTAAAGGGCATAACTGAATCGACCGATCTTGTGACCTTAGGTAATTCGATTGACCTTACAATTGATTAAAATTCACCCTCGGATAATTGTCCTAGTGAGCCCGCTCCCTAGACTTTTTATTATTATTGTTTACAACCTTTACTTTATTGCAATTAGTCTTTAGCAATCAACCAAACCAAAACCTTCAAAAAAAACGATTACTTTAAGACACTTTAAGTATTAGCAAACTGAATATTACCGCCTCCCTGTGGATTTGATACCTGTCTTGCCACTAGCTATTTGTTAGAACTGAGATAGAATTACTTTGATATAGGTGATACGACTTTAGCTTTATCAAATTTGGCGCCGTTGCCGGGGAGGGAAATATTTTCTGGTTGTTTTTGTTTAGTTTGTCTTTTGTCTTAAGGAGCTCCAATTTCTTGAGAATGTTTGATATTTTTCTTGTTGTTTTCGTGTATGCCCAGGTCTGACAGGTCGGAGACTGTACCTTCTAATCTCGAGCTAGAGAGGAATTTTTGCTACAGACGAAAATTTCAAAGAGAAATAGGTCAGGTGGAAGACTTGAGTATACTTGACGCCTATTACGAGCTTTTTACATTTGCAGAAGATCAGTCCTTAGAAGAGGACAAACCAATTTCTGCTACAGATCCAATAAAGATGCCTACTCTAACCAGTCATTCCAAGCTCAATTTGGCTTTTATCCCCAAGGGATTCAAGCTTCCTACTACTGATAAAGACACTTATGAGAGTCGTCCATCCTACATCAACTTGGTGGAGCGAAACTTGTTAGGAGGAGGAGCTAATGAGGATCCTGCCAAGCATATGGAGAAATTTACTGACTATTGTTGCTTCATTCCACTGACTTTTGAAGTAACTTAAGATCAAGTAAAGCATGTCCTTTTCCCGTTTTCTTTGCGAGATGGGGCGACCGAATGGCTCTGATATTTGGACATGGAATCCCATGGTGTTACTGATTGGAATTCCTTAGCTCTTGTATTCTATAAGAGATATTTTCCACCCCAGAAGACTAATGCACTACGGAGTCAGATTAAAAGTTTTAAACAAGGTTATACTGAAGACCTTAATTAGGCATGGGTCCGTTTCAAAAGATTGGTTCGTTCTGTTCTCAACCACGGCTTTCAAATCTGGTTCCTTTGCAACCAATTCTACAATGGGTTATATGATGATCATCGAGCCCTTCTTGACTCCTATGTCAATGAGAGATTCCAAAAAAACACTAATGATGATACTGCTTGGAAATTGATAGATGAGATGGCTACTCACACTGCTGAGTATGGTAACCCAAGGGGAAGTACGAGAGGGAATGGTTTAGATACTGAAATTGCAGCACAGTTGGAGGCCTTAACTGCTCAAATAGCCGAGCCAAAGACACTGCAGTCCTTGGGAAAGCAGCAAACGGTTAATGCAATGGTTCAATAGGATGTATCTTGTGAAAGATGTAGCACTGATATGATGGCCATATTGCGGCCAGATGTATGAGTACAATTGAACAAGTACATGCCTTTCAATCATTTAAGCAAGGTACTCCCTATTCCAACTTCTTCCCTGAAAGAATTCAGAATGTGTTTAATCAAACCCCGAAGCAGAATGCCTATATTATTCCCAAGAATCGTGGTAATCAACCACAAGGCAATTATAGGCACAACCAAGGAGGTCAACAATTTCAGTGTTGTGAAACAAATCTAATATTTGTAACTGTTTTGGTAAGATTTTACCGACTAAAGATTTGTGAGTCAATGCGGCTATTCCAATTAAAATACGACATTAAAGACTTAAATAGATCGGTAGTAAGAACATAGCGAGAACGAAAGTAAACAACTAGTACGAAAGAGAAACAAACGAAAAGAGAGAGAGACAAACGACACAAGCAAAATGGTGACGCGGAAAACCCAAAATGTGGGAAAAACCGCGGCGGGAATGGTATTCCACCAATGATCCACTAGTAGTAATAGTATTCAAGGGTGAACCTAGCTGGAACGATCAGGAGGTACAACAGTGATCTCCAAATGAGTAAGTACAAATGGTACGAACAATGTATAAATTTCTAAGTGTGTTAATGATATTAATTGTTGCAGGTGGTGAATGATATTTCTTTTAGTGGAGTCAATGATGAATGCCCTTGAATCTGATGATCTTTGCTTTTTTATAGCCCTCTTTTGAATTGTTGCACATGCTCCCTACATATGCTCAACCATACGCTCCACTTTCTATGAAATAGGAAGTGGTTGCTGACTTTGTCAAAGCTTTTGCTGATCACAGCAATGTTCCTGCTGGCTGCTTGTTACTTAATTCAAACGTGGCCTCTGTATCACTTGAATGTCTAGGTTCATCCCCCCTTGTTCTTCCTTGCGTCTAGCAGCCTGCTGCCTTGTTATTGATCCGTGTGCCTTTATTTTATCCAATTGCGAGTTGCCACGTCATGATAAGAATGAGAGGGTATTTTTACCCATACAATTACCCCCAAGCAACTGCCAGGTTCTGTTCTTGCTCGATGGATGCTGGGAGTTGATTCCCTCCTGGACGCTGCGTGTAGTGGCGATATCATAGCGTGACATCAGCCCACTTACATTCTTATCCACTGAGTCTGATCGTTAGAGGTCTAATCAGTCACTTCCTCTCAATAACTCCCCACCTCCCCCACTTCTCCTTTCCCTCGATCCCCCCCCCCCCAACCTAACTCCCTCCCTTAACTTCCTACTCTTAACTCCCTCTCTTAACTTCCAGTCTTAACTCCCTTTGGTTATAAATACACCCCTCCCCCTCCCACTTCTTTTATTCCCGTCCTTATTAACCCTTTTCCCTAAAACCCTTTACTCTCCCTCCCTTCTTATAAAATCTACCTATCCACCAGGTAAACTCCTTACTTTCTTCCCTCTCTCTTAATTTTTTCACCTCTAAACTTCGCAATCATGGTCAAAAAGGCTATCTGCCGCACCGCTCCTCCTCCTTCTCCCCGTGGGGGTCCATCTACTGCTGCTCTCTCTCCCTTCCGATCCTCTGAGACCCTCGCAGATCACTATCAGTGCGATTCCAGCTTTGTTGATACTTCCCTCGAGGAGGTGAGAGAGAGGTTTGGCCTTGGGCAGGAGGTCGAGATTCACATTCCTCAGCCTGAGGAGGCGCCGGATGCCCATAATCTCGGTTGGGTATGCCTCTACGAGTACCCTTTTACCCAGGGTTTGTCTTTTCCCTTCCCTCTTTTGGTGCAAAGGATCTTGTGTCACTACAGGTTGGCGATCTTCCAGCTTGCGCCTTATGTATGGCGCATTCTGGTTTCGCTCTGCATCCTCGCTCAGGATCACGCTCTGGGGATTGGTCTGGGTGACCTCGCCCTGCTCTATACTTTCAGACCCTTTGTTGCTGGGCTTATCACCTTGAGGTCCTGCGACACTAGCAACCCTGGCGTGATCCTTTCTCCCAAAGTGAGGGATGAAGGCTGGAATACGAACTTCATCTTCATTAAGATTGACTCTCTTACCCCCACCCCCGAGTACTTATTTGACAAGTGGGGGGCCTCTAAAGGTAATTTTAGTTTCTGGGTGTCTGTTTTTTTTCTTTTATCTTAATGTTCTTACTGGTGTACTGCTGCAGGTTTGAAGCAGCCAATTCCCTCAAGAGATCACAACGTGATTAGCCGTTTATTTGCTCTTCCTGTTGCAACTCGTTCTTACCCTAATGTACTTTCTTCCCCTGTTGGTGTATCTGCCTCCGAACTTCTTGACATTAGTGAAGGAGAGCAAGAGGAGGAAGAAGAGAGAGAAGAAGAGGAGGGAGAAGAGGAAGAGGAAGAAGAAGAAGAAGAAGTTGGTATCTCCACCAGTCAGCAAGAACCCCCAGCTGCCGAATTCTAGATGTCGTCTGGTAAGGCTTTGTTTTTTATTGGTTTTCATTCTTGCTATATGGTCATTTGCGTTTATATTTTAACTGTGTTCCTGTATTAAAGAATACTCCTATTTTCTCTCTCTCTCTCTCTTGCTGGATAGAAAAAGGAAGCAAGTTTCTTCTGCCTCCTCCGGTCCTTCTCTCAGGAAGAGGCCATCGCTCCCTGCTAAAAAAGAGCCGGTTAACACGCCTGACCTAATTGAGATTGCTCCTCTGGCTGTAGTGGCTCCTAGGCCTCCTCTCCCCAATACCTCCACCGTAATCCGCCTTCCCAAGGGGTATGGCTCCAGTGGGGTGCCCCTCAGGCCTTTAATGGAACAACTCCTGCTCCCTACTGCTGTCCATTACCTGGGAAATACCCCTCTTCCTACATTACTAGATGAAGCTTCTTGACGCGCCCTGCAGGTACTTTTTTAATTCCCTTTACGCTTCATTGGTGTATTTTGTTCGTGCTGCTGATTGTTCTTCTTGCAGGTCTTGCAGGACGGCCTGTTCCTGCGCAGGGAGGTTGTCAGCTTGATGAGGGAGGTGAACAACCTCAACATTAACATGGGGAAGGTGGAGGCAGATCTGGCGTTGGCTAGGAGGGAGAAGGTGGCGACCCAAAAGAAGCTGGCTGAGGAGAAGGCAGCCTGCCCGTAAGCTGTGAATCTTTGATGAGAGGTGGGCGATGAGAGAGCGTATGGAAGAGGTTCACAAGGAGGTGGAGCTATTGAAACATCTGCTCTTGGACTCTACATTGGTTTCCGCCTGGGAAACATAGATCAAATGCATCAAGGAGTTTGAGGCGGGTGAGCACTCCAACTGGGACCTTGCTGAGGAGGAACGGCTGTTTAATGCTGCATATCCAATCAAGCCGGACTTCAGCCTCATCAACGACTTGTTGGGTGGTGATGAAGGAGAGACCAGTGCTAGGACTGAACAACCAGCTATCGCGTCGGTCAGGGAGGTTAGGGAGGATGCCCTTGTTGCCCAAGGAGGGGAAGGTCCATCTGGGAGAGAGGCTATTGTGAAGCCCAACACCCCTGTAGATGTTCCTGCTGGTGTCCCCCCGGATTCTGCTGCTGCTGCTGCTGCCTAGTTTAGGTATTTAAATTTTAATTTTTTTATCTTGATGTTTTGTTGGGCACCCTGTGTGGTGGCCCATTGTAATCCAACTCTTGGTGCGTGGTAGTTTTGGGCAGCATTTAGTACTCTTTTGTTTTTGCCTCGTAGGAGGGGCAAAATTACTTACTTTTCAAGTTCCCCCTGCTGAGGGGTGTTTATGAAAATTCCGTTATGTTCCTTCTGTTGTTGTGCTAGCAATTTTTTTGTTCTTTCTGTTTGTGTGCCGGCTTCATACATGTTGAGGTGTCTATGGTGGTTCAAGGAACTTTCTGTCCATCAGGATGCTTGAATCCCTCTGTTTCGACCACGCGCAAATTGGGTACTTCCTGCAGGAGGAACAATTTGCTAGTTCATGTTCATCAGTTAGCCTACTAGGACATTGCCTTAATATTCAACTTACCATATCCACATTAAACCCAAAAACAATGATAAACCTAAAAATGGAAGCAATTTCATAAATCCAAAATAGTTTAGGGAGCACAAAGTGTGTTCCCCCAGAGTTTTACAACAACTTAAAAGAAATAGAGTTTCATTTTGGCCTTTTGAAATACTAAGTACGTTGCTTCCACATTTTTCTCCTTGTGACATGATGCGTGCACTTTATATAGGTATTTTGTACTTCATTTGCACGCATTTCAATGCATTTTGTGTGGTGTTTGGCTACAAATGTTCTCCGAATGGTCTACTTTGGTTTGTCTTGTATTATTTGTAGGTATGAACCAGAAAGGAGCGTAATCAATCCTAAAACATGTCTCTATGCATGCATTTAGGAGATGAGTTGAGTCGGAGCCTTAAGACTACTATTTTGAGATGCGCAAAGAAATAAGATAGCTAGGCAATTAAAGGAAGAACTTCAAATTGCTAGTGCCTAATTTGAATAGCCATATCTCGGGTTATACAACTGATTTTTAGGTGATTCTAATTGGAGATGAAATCGTGTCCTCTTAGCTTTCCAACGTCACCCGAAACGCCATGTTTGCCCATGTAACGAAGAAATGGAAGCCGTTTGAAGTTCAGTGCGCGAAGCAGGAATTGTGTGCTGGAAAGTACTCGATCGAGTACAATTGTGTTCGATCGACTCCTTTTTCTACTCGATCGAAAGTGACTTTTTGATAAGTGTTCGATCGAGTACCTAAAGTACTCGATCGAGAGGTTTTAACTTGGATTTGTTCGATCGAGTGATATAAAGTTACTCGATCGAGTGATTAGCTTATATACTCGGGAGTTTTAACCCGTGTTAGGTTTATTTTATGTTAATAATGACTTCCCTATATAAAGGAAGTCGGGATTAGGTCAAAAACTCTCTTTTCTCATACACTCTTCACTGTTAATCACTTTTTCTCTTCTCTTTAATCTTTGCTTTGCTTAGTGGAACGATCTTTATGCCGGATTGCTTTATATTGTAATCACTTTTCTCTCTTAATCTTAATCTTTTTGTTTGTTTGCTTCAATTTCTCACTTTTCTCTCTTAATCTTAATCATCTTTATTCCATCATGCTTTTGATTAGTATGCTCATTATTATTATTATTATTATTATTATTTACATCATTAGTAGTATGAGTAGCTAATTTCTTCTATGTTAGGACTAGGGAATCCATGGTAGGATTGTGACGATGTAGCAAATAGACTAGATGGTTTACTTGTGAGAATATGTCCCATGGCAATATAATTGTACACCAATTTAGTTGAATGCATGCTTCTAAATTACATTAATCTGGTTAATTTCGTTTCTGGATCGGAAGATTGGAATGAATAGACCTGCTATGAACAGTAGACTACCTTAATGAGGACGGAAGTTAAGTTAGCGGAAATCTAGGATAGAAAGTGGACCGGAAGGACCTTTCCTGTATTCTTCTCACAGTAGATTTTCTAGGCTATTGCAACTGAGTCGATAATCTGCCATGGTGGACCGAAATCCTGACATACACTCTTTTATCTGATCACATCTGTCATTTTCTTCCTTTATTGCTCTTACTTTATTTCTCTTACCCTTTGACTTCCACTAGTTTAGAAAATCAAATATAAAAACCCCATTTGTGACTTAGATAGACGGATTACAGATAGATACCTTGCCTCCCTATGGAGATCGACCCTACTTATCACTGGCTTCTGTTAGTTATATTTAGGTTTTATTTTTGGTACAGAAACGACCGTATAAAATTTTGGCGCCGTTGTCGGGGAGGCAATTGGCCTATTTATCTGTTTATTTTCGTTTGTCTTTCGCCTCAAGGGATTTATTCCTTGAGGCAGTTTTTATCTTTTTCCTTCAGTGTTGTTTTGATAGGTCCTACAGGTCCTACCTAGACAGGATTCTAGGAGAAAGATCGTCAAAGGGAAGACTTGAGTACCTTTGACCCTTCTACCAAGATGTCTAGTGTCTCCCGAATTATAAAACAGTTTGAAGCTCAGAATGCAAGATCTGGCAAGCTGGAGAGTAGACAGTCTTGGAGTGGTTCACCTTAGCTCCCTACTACGGCACAACAGGTGGTCCACTGTAAGAGATGTGGTTTTCCAGGGCACGAAGCTGTCATTTGTCTAGCAGATGATGATGTAGTCTATGCGTTTAGGCGGCGTAGACAGGCCAGTCATTCTTCCGCACATGTGCCACCACATCCATTTTAGCCAAGAGGCTATCAAGAGTCTCCATTTGTTTGGCCGCCGTCACAACAAACTCCTCCTCTTAATAAGCAAAAAGAAGAAATTGCTGAGTTGACGTCTATAGTGAAGTCACTTGCTCTTCAAATGCAAGAGGTTGTGCAAGCTAAAGACGCCATTATCGAGAGACTTGAGATTCAGTTGGCTCAAGTAATTGTCGAGCAAACTTCTAAGCAACCTGAAACGGTCTATGCTATTCGCACCTGGATTGACGCTCCCTATGAAAGACCGGTTCTGCCTATTGATGCTGAAAATGATGGCACAGATGCTGAGGATACCGTTCAAGAGGATGCAGTCTCGCCTACCCATACTCAAATCATTTGATCGAGAGCCCTAATTTGCTCGATCGAGTGAAATTACCGAGGAGTGAAAGCTCTCGATCGAGCAATGAGGAAAATCGAGTCCTCGATCGAGTGCCACAAGTTGCTCGACCGAGTACTAATGCTGAAAAAATACTTCGATCGGGTTACATAAGTGCTCGATCGAGTAGTTTTTTGGCTAATAACAATGAATGGTCGTCTAAATTTATTCCAGACGATATTTCTGCAATAAAGGTTAATTCCTTTGTTACTTCTTCTGCAGGTACTGATAGGTTGACGGACCCAGAAGCTAGGCATCATACATTGAATTTGGAGACTGGAACGGTGTGGATTGATGACCCAGGTGGAGGATTGGACGAGGCTAGGTCGTACAACAAGAAAGCGCGCAAGAGGGCCAAAATTGGTGGCCAATACGCTGCAATAAGTTGTTGTTCTCCTGTTGATGCGATGGTATGGAGGCCTAAAATCAAGCTAATGGATGCTAAGGGAACCTCATTCAATCAACAACCTTGTCGTGGGCCACTGATTTGCGTGGGTGGATGAAGAAAAGAAGGTCGAGTTGGGACCTATCTGAAACTAGCGCTACCGGGAGGCAACCCGAAGTTTAAATTTCTTTTTAGTTGATTTTCGAACAATTTAGTTTTGTTGTGTGCCTTAATAATTAGCCTACTCGGCTATAGACTGTGAATAATTTAGCCCTCTTTGCTTTGGCAGTACTTTTGTGCGGTTGCTATTTGCGAATTTGCAGGTGCTCTTGCATTATGTTCGCAACTTAGCTGCTCTGAAGCCGCTAGCTGTGACCTCCCATGTTGCTGGCTGGTTTGGGGAGGTCCCTTCTTCGCGTTATCTTGTAAGTTTTACGCTTCTACACTCCCTCTCCTTTTTAGTTTGCATTTCCTTTCCCTGTTTTAGGTACATGAGGGCATTGTACGGTTTGGTTTGGGGAGGTTATGCATCCATATCTGTGTCTGCATCTTGTTTTTATTTGCTCTGTTGTCACGTTTAATTTTTGTATGCATTTCTTGTTTATTTCCATAAAATTCAAAATCCATAAAAATTTAAAAAAAAAATCAAAAAAAAAAATAAAAAAATATTCACGTTTCATTTTGCATATAGGTTGAGTCGGAACGATTGATTTCCGTAGACTTGACCTGATAAATCGGCAACCTACTCTATAATTTCTGAGATTTAGAGCCATATAACTGGTGACATTCATGACCAGTTCATTAGGAATTGAGAGTAGTACTCCTTGCATAGCATGTCCATTACTTTTGCACATTTATGAAATTCGATTTCTTGTTAATTGCATACATTCGGGTTTGTGGTCGGTGTCACATGCAGGGAGGTGCTTGCAAATTTCCTTTTCTTACATTTTTCACCCATTTAGCTCCACTTAAGCCAAATTTAGCCTTTTTGACCCATCAGCTACA
This sequence comes from Silene latifolia, assembly GCF_048544455.1. Taxonomy (NCBI): domain Eukaryota; kingdom Viridiplantae; phylum Streptophyta; class Magnoliopsida; order Caryophyllales; family Caryophyllaceae; genus Silene; species Silene latifolia. Next base: position 115,155 of record NW_027413191.1, on the reverse strand, counting down.
CCCAAAATTTAGCCTGCCCAGTCAAGCTAGTTTAGTGTGACTTCTTGTGGTATATATCCATGTTGCGAGTTTGGCTCGGTTGTCCAATTGATTGGATTTGGTAGAAAAATGAGGAAGGATGACAAAGAAAAAAAACGTGAAAATGAAAAAAAAAACACGTGTGAAAAAGAAAAAAAAAAGAAAAAAGATTGAGTTACACGTGAGCAGAAGGAAAAAGAAAGAAAAAATGGAAACTTTTTGAGCTAGTTGAGAAATAAGAGACCGTCTGTGCTTATTTTATTTTGTGACGGTCTCCCTCCTCCGTCTTACTCATATATTTTTGAGGAGATAGTGTATTTGGACAGTGAGTTGTGTGCCAATGAAGGGCACTTGTACTTTATTTTACAGTCAGTTGAGATTCGGATGGTCCTATATGGCGTTGTTTAGGAACTAGCTTGACGCTTAACCTTCACATTTCCATAATTTGTTTTTCCTTTTCCGACCTGAACCTCACTTTCCCATACCATTTTTAAGCCCTCGGTTGTGACGGACATTGTTGGTTGGAATGTATGTATAGTACTTGAATCGTCTATCATTTTTGTTGCATGCATGTTATGTAGGTCGTAGTTTAGGTAAGTGACTGTATTCTGTTTCCCTCTTACACATAATTATTCACCCTTTGCTTCATGAGAGAAGAGTGACCCGTGAGAGTCCGATTTTGTCGGTCTTGCAAGGTCGATAAGTCAGCTTTATTTATGGACATCATACAACTCGTTTGCGTATTGACTACTGTAGCTATGATTGTTAATTTTTGATTGCATTAAATTGGTTCAAGTAGACAGGTTATAGCTACCTCTGAGTTTTCATATCCGTTCCATTAGTTTGCATTTAATTTGCTTGGGGACAAGCAAAGGTTTGGTTTGGGGAGATTTGATGCGTGCATTTTATATAGGTATTTTGTACTTCATTGCACGCATTTCAATGCATTTTGTGTGGTGTTTGGCTACAAATGTTCCCCGAATGGTCTACTTTGGTTTGTCTTGTATTATTTGCAGGTATGAACCGGAAATGAGCGTAATCAAACCTAAAACATGTCCCTATGCATGCATTTAGGAGATGAGTTGAGTCGGAGCCTTAAGACTACTATTTTGAGATGTGCAAAGAAGTAAGATAGCTAGGCGAGCAAAGGAAGAACTTCAAATTGCTAGTGCCTATTTTGAAGAGCCATATCTCGAGTGCTACAACTGATTTTCAGATGAATCCAATCGGAGATGAAATCTTCTCCTCTTGGCTTTCCAACGCCACCGGAAACGCCCTGTTTGCCCAAGTAACAAAGAAATGGCAGCCGTTTGAAGTTCAGTGCGCGAAGTAGAAATTGTGCGCTGGAAAGTACTCGATCGAGTACAATTGTGTTCGATCGACTCCTTTTTCTACTCGGTCGAAAGTGACTTTTTGATAAGTGTTCGATCGAGTAACTAAAGTACTCGATCGAGAAGTTTTATCTTGGATTTGTTCGATCGAGTGATATAAAGTTGCTCGATCGAGTGGTTAGCTTATATACTCGGGATTTTTAACCCGTGTTAGGTTTATTTTATGTTAATAATGACTTCACTGTATAAAGGAAGTCGGGATTAGGTCAAAAACTCTCTTTTCTCATACCATCTTCATTGTTAATCACTTTTTCTCTTCCCTTTAATCTTTGCTTTGCTTAGTGGAATGATCTTTGCGCCGGATTTCTTTAGATTGTAATCACTTTTCTCTCTTAATCTTAATCTTTTTATTTGTTTGCTTTAAATTCTTGCTTTCTCTCTTTAATATTTCTGCCTAATTTAGTTTATGCTTAATCGTCATTATTCCATCATGCTTTTGATTAGTATGCTCATTATTATTATTGTTGACACCATTAGTAGTATGAGTAGCTAATTTTTTCTATGTTAGGACTAGGGAATCCATGGTAGGATTGTGACGATGTAGCAAATAGACTAGATGGTTTACTTGTGAGAATCTGTCCCATAGCAATATAATTGTACACCAATTTAGTTGAATGCATGCTTCTAAATTACATTAATCTGGTTAATTTCGTTCCTGGATCGGAAGATTGGAATGAACATACCTGCTATGAACAGTAGACTACCCTAATGAGGACGAAAGTTAAGTTAGCGGAAATCTAGGATGGAAATTGGACCGGAAGGACCTTTCCTTTATCCTTCTCACAGTAGATTTTCTAGGCTATTTGCAACTAAGTCGATAAACTGCCATGGTGGACCGAAATCCTGACATACTCTCTTTTATCTGATCACATCTGTCATGTTCGTCCTTTACTGCTCTTACTTTATTTCTCTTACCCTTTGACTTCCAGTAGTTTAGAAAATCAAATATAAAAACCCCATTTGTGACTAAGATAGACGGATTACAGATAGATACCTTGCCTCCCTGTGGAGATCGACCCTACTTATCACTGGCTTCTGTTAGTTATATTTAGGTTTTATTTTTGGTACAGAAACGACCGTATCATGACACCTGTGAAGTTGACACCAAGGGAAAATAAGATGCATGTGCTAAGTCTCCTAAATGCACGCATGCGTCTTGAACGAACGACCTTGCCTGGTGACTTAGTTGTTCCTGCTGTCAAAAGAGATGTTACTGTTAGACTAATGCAGGTGGTACAGTAAGGCGGTACGAAACAAAATGATTAGTTCTTTGCGTATGTACCTTATGAGAGAGTGAACTTTGGCTCCAGCAAGTGGGTTCTGGGGTTGTTCCCCTTCAAGCGATAGCTGCTTAATTAAAGACACTTTTAGCAAGTTAGTTCATGTTCTAAGGTTTCTGGAGTACTGAATGCTAGGATTCAAGGGTCCTGGGATGTACCTGTTGGAGGTGGAACTTCTGGGTCCTGCACCTGGAACCTCAGACATAATACTTTTTAAGGTGAATGATGTTCCAGGATCTAGCGACAGCTTCCCCATCCATAGTCTCCAACTTGTATGCCCCCATTACCCACGATGCCTTCTATACGGTAGGGACCTTCCCAGTTGTAGGCGAATTTGCCTGCACTCTGGTTCTTGGTGTTTGGGAATACTTTCCTGAGTACCAGGTCCCCTACCTGAAGCGTTCTCAACCTTACGTTTTTGTTGTAACTCCTGACAACTGTCTGCTTGTAGGCTGTCATCCTGATTTGGGCGTTGGTCCTTGTCTCATTAATGATATCCAGGGTGCTGGCCATTTCTACCTGGTTCCTCTCTTCGGTGGCATTGGCATATCGATGCGTCGGTACTTGCACCTTAGAGGGAATAACTGCCTCGGCCCCATATACCAGACTGAATGGTATTTGATCGGTTGCCACTTTGGGGGTAGTTCTATCAGACCACAGCACGAAGGGGAGCTCATCTGCCGAGTTGCCTTCTATCTCCTCCAGCCTTCTTTTCAGGTTCTTCATTACTATCTTGTTGCTGGATTCTGCCTGACCGTTGGACTGCGGATTCCTAGGAGTGGACTTAAACAGCTTGATGTTCCACCTGGCGCAGTAGTCTTCCATTCTGTTGGATATGAATTGTGACCCATTGTCACATATGATTTCTGAAGGGATGCCACATCTGCTGACTATGTTCCTCTTGATGAAAGATATCACATGCTTCTCCTGGATCTGAGGGAAAGCTTATGCCTCTATCCATTTAGAGATGTAATCCGTCATTGCCAGCATGTACGCCCCGTTTCCAGAAGCACGGGGTAATGGTCCCACAATGTCCATTCCCTATTTCATAAAAGGCCAAGGCGAGATAATCGGATGCATATGTTCTGCTGGCTTGTGGCTGACAGGAGCGTGCCTTTGGCATTCTTCACATTTCTTGACGTAATCTATGACGTCCTTCCTCATGGTAGGCCATAAGTAACCCTGCCTTAGTGTCCTGTTGGACAGGCTCCTACCCTCTGTGTGATTTCCACAATCACCACTGTGGATATCACACATTACTGCCCGTGCCTCCTGTATGCTTTAGCACCTCATATACGGTCTTGCCAAGGACTTCCTAAATAGGATACCATCAATGAGTAAGAATCTGGAGGATTTTATTTTGAAGCTCCTGGTGTCTTTCTGGTCTGGTGGTAATACCTCATCACGTAGCCAACTAATGTAAGGCTTCCGCTAATCATCAATCTCTTCCTGGGGTGTGGCAGTACACAGTATCCCTGCTTCGTATGTCCACTGGGTGGTTGTAGCCTTACTGGCGTTCTGCTATTCATTCTGACGTATGGCAGGTTTCATGACATGTATGAATGGTAGAGTACCCACTACCCCTGGAGTGAAGGCTGCTCCGAGGGTGGCAAGAGCATCCGCTTCAACATTCTGATCCCTTGGTATCTGCTGGATGTGGAAGGAGGCAAAGCGGAGTTTGAGCTCCTTCGCCACTTCCAGGTAGGCTATCATTTTAGGATCCCTGGCCGTGTATACGTTATTCACATGGTTTACGATCAGTTTGGAGTCACTATACACCTCGATGCGGCTGATTTGCAATTCTAAGGCTAATTGGAGTCCTAAGATTAGGGCCTCTAATTCAGCCTCGTTATTCGTTGCTTTGAACTCACATCGTACTGCCTGTATTATCTGTTCCCCTTGAGGTGATTTCAGGACCCGTCCTACCCCTGCTCCCTTCGTATTGGATGCCCCACAAACATGAAACTCCCATACCTGCTCCCCTTTAGCCTCACTTAGGGTCAAGATTTCACTGTCGGCTTGTTCTTGAAGGATGGGACTAAAGTCTGACATAAAGTCAGCTAGGGCTTGGGACTTTATGGCTGTTCGGGGTTCAAATTTCAGGTCGTACCCACTTAGGTGGACAGACCACTTAACCATTCTCCCTGACAGTTCGGGTTTCCTCATTATGGTTTTCAGGGGGTAGTTGGTCACGACTGAAATTGTATGTGACTCAAAATAGGGACGCAATTTGTACGAAGCAGTAACATGTGCTAAAACGAGTTTTTCTAGAGATGTGTACCTGGTCTCTACAGGTAACAGAGACTTGCTTATATAGTATACTGGTTTCTGCATTCCTTCGTGCTCTCGTACCAGTACAGCCCTTATAGTCGCCTCTATCACTGATAGATACAAGTACAGCGGTTCTCCCTGTTCTGGCCTGGAGAAAGATGAGGCATGCTTAGGTACTGCTTTAGCTCCCCAAACGCCTTTTCATGCTCCTGCTTCGACTCAAACTTCTGGATCTTGCTCAGGATGTCAAAGAACAATCGACACCTGTCTGAGGACCTTGATATGAACCGGTTTAGGGCTGCTACCCGACCTGTCAGCCTCTGTACGTCCTTTGGCTTCTGAGGAGATTCTAACTGAAGTACTGCTTTGATTTGCTCCGTGTTGGCCTCTATCCCTCTTTGCGTCACTAAGTACCCCAGGAATTTCCCAGAGGAGACTCCAAAAGTGCATTTTAGAGGGTTCAGCTTTATATGGTATTTTCTGAGGATCGAGAAGGTATTCTCCAGGTGGGACATATGTTGTTCTGCCTTCTCGGATTTGACTACCATATCGTCACTGTAGACTTCCATTATTCTCCCTATCTCCTCCTTAAACATTCTGTTCACCAAGCGCTGTTAGGTGGAACCAGCATTCTTGAGGCCAAAGGGCATCACATTGTAGCAGTACAAGCCTCTGTCAGATCTAAAGGCTGTTTTCTCCTGATCCTTAGGGTTCATTTTTATCTGGTTGTACCCACTCCAGGCGTCAAGGAAGGTAAGTAGCTCATGCCCTGCTGTAGCGTCTACCATGGAATCAATGTGCGGCAGGGGAACGAGTCTTTTCGGCAAGCTTTGTTAAGATCTGTGAAATCGACACATACTCTCCACTTGTTGTTCTTCTTGGGTCTAACCACAACATTCTAGAGCCAATCTGGGTAGTTAACTTCCCTGATCTTGCATGCTGCTAGGAGGTTGTCTACCTCCTGGTTTATCACCTCGTTCCTTTCAGGAGCAAATTTCCGCCTTTTCTGCTGGACTGGAGGAAAGCTGGGGTCTACATTTAACCGGTGTGTAATTACACTTGGATCTATGCCAATCATGTCGCTATGGGATCAGGCAAAACAATCCATATTAGTACGTAAAAATTCAATTATCTGCTCACAGATGTTACCTGCACAATTAGCTCCCACCAAAGATTGTTCTTCTTGCCGGAAATCGTAAATCCAGTTTACTTCGTCGAGTTCCTCCTGGGGAGGTGCGATATACTCCCTCTGGATGCACAGTTTCTGTAATTGCTATGCTGGACCAGCTGCGGTGGGTTTCAGAGCATTTTTATAGCAATCCCGAGCTTCATTTTGATCTCCCCGTATCTCCTGTACCCCCCAGGGTGTAGGGAACTTTAGGCTCTGATGGTACGTTGATGGTACTGCTTTCATTTCATGGATCCAAGGCCAAGGGTACTGCCTTCTTCACCAGGTTTTTCTCGCTGAACGCCATGTTCTTCAAGGTTTCCGGATTATCGAGTTCTGAGCTTCTGTATCTACCAATATCTTTTTAACAAGGCAATTCCCTATAGAAAGGGTAATGATCAAGGCGTCATGGTGGTGTTCTTCCTCATCAGGTACGTCTGCCTCGTCGAATGAGATTGCTGGTAGATCTTGTCTGCTGACCCTGAGGGAGAACTCTGGTTTATCTCCTTTAGTCTCGATTGCATGGCACTTTGCTACTGAATAAGTGAGACCACATATCTCCGACCCCCCTGTGATGACGTTCACTACCTTTGAGTAAGGTGGAGGTGGGGATGGTTGGGCCTGGTCAGCAGTATGGACCTTTCCGGATTTCGCCCCCTGGGGAGCAGGTGATCCAAGCATCCAGCACTGTAGAGGTGCTTTACTTCCTTTCGTAATACTACACAATCTTCTATATTGTGGCCAATATCGTTGTGGTATTCACACCTTTTGCTGGCATCTCTTCTGTCGTTCTCCCTGGAAATAGGATTATTGGGCCACCTAGCCCTCTGCCCTAGCTCCCTGATTGCCTTCATTACCCTAGCAAGTCCAGTGGTGAACCCATACTCGCTGAGCTTAGGTGGAGCCTCGGTGCTCTCTGTTTCTCCTGAGACTTTGTTCACTGTGTTCTTGCTGTAGGGTTTGGCTCTTTCATTCTTTCTCTCTGTTGTGATTTTTCTTCTGGACGACTCTGTTCCATACAGATCCTTTCTATCCTCATCCTCCTTTAGGCGATAAGTAGCCTCTGCCATTTGCTTGACTTCCTCAAAGGTGGCACATGGATGCTTGGTGAGATCCTTGTACAAATCAGAATCGCGATGCAGTCCCCTTCTGAAGGCGTTGACTGTCGTTGTAGGGTCGCACCTAGGGATAGATATTTTTTCCACATTGAATATGGCAAGATAATCCCTGGTGGACTCCTCGAACCTCTGGAAGATCCGGTATAGATCACTGGATAATTTTTCTGGCTTGCGACTGCTTGCGAACTGCTGATTGAAAACATTCACTAACCATGCGAAGTTGGAAATAGACTTGTTGGGAAGGTTAACGAACCACTGAAGTGCGGCTCCTGACAAGGTGGAACCGAATCCTTTGCACATACATGCCTCCTTTTCAGGCCCTGTTGCTGCAACCACCATGATTTTCTGTTTGTACTGGTTGATGTGCTCCAGCGGATCCTCTATTCCATCATACAATGTCATTGTTAGTGTGGTGAACCCCTTTAGCATGCTGACAAGGGCAATGCTGTCCACGAAGGGGGAATCCGCAAAGCACTCCGGGGTTGCTACCTCCATGGGACGTGGTAACCTTGGAACCTTGCTGAGTAAGGACCTGATATCCTGCAACTGTTGTTCTACATGGCTTCCTACCCCCATACCCTGATTGTGGGGTACTGAGTAGATTCCATATGGATTTGGTGTTCCTCTTGCCATGTAAGGAGGTACCATGTAGCTTCCAGGTAATGGTGTTGAGTTCACAATAGGCCAGAACTGACTGTCTGGAGTATATGGCATATAGGAGCACATCCCGTGATATGCGTTTCCTGCTGACGGTTCCCCTGGATTGCTCCCTGGTACCACTGGCGTACTGCTGGTTGTTGATATAGGATCTGGAGTAAGTGCTCCTAATCCCACAGGATTGAGTACCATGGGGTACGTTTGCGGCATCCTCGATGGTGGTGGGACCCCTGGTGATTGGATCGTACCCTGGGTGGCCACCGTTCCCGCTGGATACACTTGCTCGGTTGGTGTGGTTACCCCTGGTGGCAGCATATCCATATCAAGCCCGGTTACTAGATTTTGGGGCATTAGCCTCCCTGACTACTCCCTGGCATTCCCCTGGTCGAGTGTTGACCTTGCCATCTACTAGGGCGTTCCCAGGGGTGAGACTGCATCTATCTTCTCCTGCAAGGACTGGTTGTCCCTTTGTAATCGTATCACCGCCTGATGCAAGGATACCATCCCTTGGAGAAACTGCTGTACCGGATCCGGTTGTGATGCTCCTGGGAGACGGGCTCCTATCAGGTGTCCTGGTGATCCTTGGCGCTACGGACTCCCATCCTTATTAGGCTTTGGCACAGGATTAATAACTGGTGATTTTCCAGCCTTCCCTACTCCCATATCTGTGATTTTGTGAGAGTAAGGAGGCTTTGCTTATACTTGGGGCTGAGCCTGGCCTGCAGTCACTCTGGTGCTAGGGACCGTCGTTGTTGGAACACCGGAGGTTGCTGGCATCGCCCCTACTACCTGAGTTTGCGCTGATCTACTCATTGGATCTGATACGTTCTAATTGGATCTGACATTACCAACTATAGAGATGTTAGGATATGTCGAAAAAAGGTATTTTAACCAAGATTTACCACAATGCCCCACGGTGGGCGCCAAATTGTTTTGGTAAGAGTTTACCTACTAAAGATTTGTGAGTGAATGCGGCTATTCCAATTAAAATACGATATTAAAGACTTAAGTAGATCGTTAGTAAGAACATAGAGAGAACGAAAGTAAACAACTAGCACGAAAGAGAAACAAACGAAAAGAAAGAGAGACAAACGACGAGCAAAATGGTGACGCGGGAAACCCAAAATGTGGGAAAAGCCGCGGGGGGAATGGTATCCCACCAATGATCCACTAGTAGTAATCGTATTCGAGAGTGAACCTAGCTGGAACGATCAGGAGGTACAGCAGTGATCTCCAAATGACTAAGTACAAATGGTACGAACGATGTATAAATTTCTAAGTGTGTTAATGATATTAATTGTTGCACGTGGTGAATGATATTTCTTTTAGTGGAGTCAATGATGAATGCCCTTAAATCTGATGTTCGTTGCTCTTTTATAGCCCTCTTTTGAATTGTCGTACATGCTCCCTACATATGCTCAACCATACGCTCCACTTCCTATGAAATAGGAAGTGGTTGCTGACTTTGTCAAAGCTTTTGCTGATCACTGCAATGTTCCTGCTGGCTGCTTGTTACTTAATTCAAACGTGGCCTTTGTATCACTTGAATGTCTAGGTTCATCCCCCCTTGTTCTTCCTTGCGTCTAGCAGCCTGCTGCTTTGTTATTGATCCATGTGCCTTTATTTTATCCAATTGCGAGTTGCCACGTCATGATGAGAATGAGAGGGTATTTTTACCCATACAGTAACCTCGCATGTATAACAAGAATATGTCGTAGATGTGAGCGTCGAACCCAAAAGACGGTGTTATGGTTCTAGGATTGCTTGTTAAACTACTAGTTTAGCCCAAAATAAGAAATTGAGTTGATTTAATACTAACTAAAGGAAATATACTAAAACAATAGAAAATCGAATAGATTCTTAAGGCAATGAACAACAATGATTAAAGGAACTAGGATATCGGGTTCACTCATATAGAGAAGGAAGGTAATACACATAAAACGACAAAACCCAAGAGCATAAGCAAAGGAAAGACCCAATCTCTCGATGTGAGACTAACCCCTAAGTTAAGATCGATTAAGTCCTCACTTAATTAACCCAACCATAATTTTATCATAAGTTTCCTATATACTAGTCAAGTTCTCACCCAACAAGTAGAAAAGATAGTTCAAATGCCTAAATTCTCACTCAAGCATTCTCACAAACACCTTATGTGCATGATAAAATCAACAAGCATAAACTCAAGGAATTCAATCTCCCTATGTCACAATCCCCTCCTATAATTCTATATGAGATCCCCCTCCATCCTAGTAAGGCACTACTCACACATGTTGGTAACAAACAACATAAAAGATGGAAGCTTTGACATGTAACAAATAAAGGAAAGCATGTTTGTAAGATAACTAATTAAGCAACTTAAATATGGAAACAATTGAAAGATAAACAAACTAGAAGACGAATTATACCAATTAGGAGACAAAGTTGCAATCTTGGATTAAATAGAAGAATAATCTTCACCAATCTTCAAATTACAATCCAATACCAAATGTAAACAATTGAGAATAACTAATTCTAAGCTAGCTTTCTAAGTAATTTATATTTGATTAAGGAAAGATTAAAGCTTGCTTAAGAGTGTGTGCATAAATTAGGGAAATAATTTCAGATTTAGATTTGTGTGTACAAATGATTAAGGGAGGAGGTATTTATAGTTTACAAGGAAATTAGGTTGGTAATTACAAAGAAATTTAAAATGCGGAAGGCGTGTCCCAGCCGGTGGGTCGGCTGCCGGTGCCTTACCCGGCTGGGAGTTCTCTGTATGTTTTGAATAAAAACACAGTTATCAGATGTGCATGGCCGGGAGCTCTCTGTGACTTCTTCTCCATTTCTTCACTTTCTTCCTTCATCATGCATTCCCAGCCGGTGGCCTGGTTGCCGTCAGGCTGCCCGGCTGGGAGTTCACTGTAAATTCCTTCATTTTCTTCACTTGGCCAATGTGTGGAGGGGTCCCGGCCGGCTGACCGGCTGCCGGCCTACCGGCTAGGAACCTCTTCTCAACATTTCTTCCTCTCTTCTCCATGCTATTTTCTCGATCCGTCTCCCTTGCTCCAATTCCTCTATTTCCATCCCAATTCATGCAAGACGGACATGATCACATAGACTAGGGAATCGGGATACAAAATGCAAGGTAAGACATACAAAACCGTCTCAAATGGAGTCAAAATGCATGAGAATAAAGAGGAGAAATGGTATAAATTATTCATATGTCAAACCTCCCCGCACTTGATCATTAATCGTCCCCGAGTAAGTAAGTGATAAAAAATGAGACCCTTATTAAACTATAACCTAACTACTCTAATAATATCCGATGAAAGGCAATTAATGGGCCTTCTTCGTCCCTTCAACTCACAACGAGACACTTATGAGGTAAAGTGCCTCGTTGCAAGGCAAGTAAGGTCTTGCCAAAATGGCGATGCATCCAACATGTAAGCACATAAGCAAGTAATAGAATGCATCTAACAAAAATGGTCCACTTTCCTCATCTAAGTGGCCGAGTTTTCATCCCAAAACGTGGTCTTGGTCGGAAAATACCGTCTCAGAATTCCAACGGAGGTGCCAACCCCCTAAGTGTGGCCCAAGCAACCCTAATGTGACCACTAAAGCTTAAGAAACAAATTCAAGAGCGGGAGAGGAGAAATGGAGCTAGTCCTCCGAGATTTAAGAGACCGACACAAGATTCAACTGAAAACCCATGACTAAAAGGGCCTAGGTCAATGACATCCTCTTAGGGATGTCATTGGGGCAGGGCGGTGGTGGTTATAGGCTCCCCCGTACCCGTACCCACCAAGAAATTCCCATACCCGTACCCGCCCCACCACCCATGGCGGGTACAAGTTTCCATACCCGTACCCGCCCCACCAAATGAAAATCTAGACCCGTACCCGCCCCGTTTACCCACCAACCACCTATATCATAATTTTTGTCGACATTTTTTTAAAATAAAATGTAATTTAATCACCATGAATTTCCGTAAGTCTTCATATTTATAATCTTAGTTTAAGATTTTCAATAAAATTAGTAAATAATGAAAGATCATAGATCCATATTAGACTCTCTAATAAAAATTAAATTATCTCATAATTTATCATTATGGTGATCTATGTAACATGCATGCAAATATAAAAGCATAAAAATGAAAGTTTAAGGAAAAACAATTTCCTTACATTGATTTTATGGTAATGTAGGCACAATCAAGATCTCCTACCTTGATTGTTCTTGAGCTTATAACAAAAGGATGATCCTCCTAACAAATCTTCAAAGAGAAGATCTCCTTACAATATGCACCCAAGAACTCAACCCAAAAATCTAACAAGTATTTTAATCGAAACTTGTTAAAATTATTCCCTTGATAATATTTGTATTATTACTAACACTCTTAGTAATAATATTTGATTACTAACTTCTTAGTAAAGATGTATAATAATTTTAGAGAGAGGAAGACAAATTTTTGTTCACATGCAAAATGTACAAATGAAGTGTGTAAAATAATGAACAACAATTTGGAGAGTATATAGGAAAGTGGTGGGTGGAGGGGTAGTGTATAGGAGTGGATTTGTTTCAATTTTTGTCTAAAAACATTACGACATGCACAATGATCATATGACACTTATGGAAGAAAAACAAGTAAAAGTGAAATGATTATGATCATCCACTAACTTCATTAACACGGTCCACTTGCCCATTTATGGGTCCATGTCGGTTCTTATATTTGTCGCACAAATACGTGTAATTTTATTTTAAACATCGTTTCATGTTTAAATGCTTCCATAATTAATTTCGTCCAAATCACTCCGTAAATATACGTGTACCGCTACACATATTATTTACGTACTAATATTAATCACATTAATCAATTAGTACAATTTTAGTGAATTAACAATTAATTAACTAAAACCCGTCTCCCAAAATTTATTATTCAATTATCGCATAATTAAATAATAACTGCCGTGCCTCGAGTTCGCAACTCGAAATCTCTCTAAAAATAATCGACTAACTTTTTAGTCTATAAATCAAGGGACTAAATAAATCGTATCTCATACAATTAAATAGTTGTCTATTGGGGTTCGTTCCTTTAGGTGTGACCGAAAGGGGTCAGTTGATCACCGCCGTCTCACGACAATAACGTCAAACTCTAGTCAGCCAACCGTTATCGATTTACGTTAATCAACTGACGAGGATCAAATAATTAAATATATGATGATATTCCTTTAATGAGATTTATTATGTAAACGCACTCTTGTGGAGGACACTAACTCCAACAATCTCCCACTTGTCCGACACAAGGTGTGCGCTACCACTTCTCTTGTCCGTTTTAATCTCCCACTCAATGCAAGGTGTCTTTCAGGTCGCACTTGCACATGAACATATCGCGAGTGGTTTTCTCGATCGGGAGTGTGACTACCTGACCGGAAAAATCTCTCACAGATTACTTCCGAGCGTGGCCACGCATTTGTAGTCATTAACTCCTCGAGTGGCCTTGAGATATAGTTTATCCAACGTGGGTGGACAATTCTTGTATGCCCTATCTATCCTATTGCACAATACAAATCACCATGACCTAGTAAATACCCTGAAGGGTAATATCCGTATAAAACCCATTAAATTTAAGGATTATAACCTAAATTTAATATGTGAAACATTGTCATAAACGAAAACAACAATGAAACGATAAAGATAAGAATTAACCTTCGGTCCTAGTGCAAATTGGCAATGAGAGATCAAAGTAGATCTCCTCCTAAATGATGCACCCAAGATTGTCCGAGAAATGCCCTTGTGCTAGAATGAATCCTCTAATTGCCTTGCAATATTGAGAGGATTGTTTTGTGAATGAGAGATCCGAATTTTGAGAGGCAATTTTCTCAAAACCCTAATTTGTTTTGCAAAATGATAATTAGGTTACAAAAGAGAGGAGAACCTCTCTTTTGTTCTCTCTCAACATGGGCTACCTAGGGAAGTGGGCTTCCACTTCCTTTTAGTTTTAGCTCATGGTCTGGTTCGCAAATCGCTAAAATGTATATGACGCGGTTTTTGTTATAAATCGTCATCGGTTATCGGTTATTAAAGCATCAACTAATAATACGGATTAGTTGAAACATTAATATAGTCCGACAAAGACGATATTGTATAATTATATTCAATATACATTTAATTAAATATAAAACGCTTATATTCAATTTACGAATTAATCTCTCTTAGCCATTATTATTTAATCCGTATTAAATAAAATATCTCATCATCACATTTTGACTAATTATTAGTCAAATAACTCAGGTTAGTCAAATTTGGCATCTACATGACTGCATTTTCATACCGTCACATCTCTCAAACGTATCCTATAGGTGTGACTTTTAGGGACCGATCACCGCCATCACGTCAAACTTATCTAGCAAGCCAACCGTTATTGATAAACGTGGACCAACTGATTATGATACAAAAGTATACCCTTTGATCCTTTTAGAGATTTATAAGTCCTTGCACTAACTTTAAAGGACACCAGCCCCAACATACCCTTTTGGCCTCCTTTCACGGCACGACCTAGGACAAAAACCAAAGTCACTCGGAAACTACACTTGCTCAGAAAATAGTCTCCAGTCAAAAGAATCGACTCATTAGAACATCCTAGAGATCCCTGCCACTTAGGGACTCTCTAAATGGTCACTGTTCCGCAAAGTGTCACACACACCGTCGATGTAATCGACTAGTCATCACGTATGACCTTATGGTATTGAACAACCATCAATCGACTTACAATCTAGTCACTCCGAGACGTCACCTCATTAAGTGACCAGGGACAAAATACAATGTTCATCTTGTTCACTTGAATAGTGTTCAACATTGTCTCCACAACTTATTCAGATAAACAAGGTATTCAATGTTTTCAGTCAAACTGAATAATTGAGTTCTTAAAGAAACTCTAACAATGAATGCAATTATCATTTATGTAAATATCAATACTCTATCCAATATTTACATAACGATCTTTAGAAATTAAGGTATACTCCTCAATTCACATTGAGATGACATAACCATCATGTCTACCTTATGCCTACGGCTTTGGTTAGAGGATAAGCAACAGTTGCATCACTCTAATTTCCATTGTTATTTTCCTTTGTTCTATGCAATCTTTTCATCACATAGAGCATTTCTAAGTACACGTCTAAACAAGTTTTTAGACTCTGGTTCTAAAGCCAGTCAAACACTCCCACTGTTTTCACAGTCTATTGGGATAAGATATTCGGCTAACAGAAATACTCTAGTCCTATTAAATTCTAGTTATCAACTATCTCTCTTAAAACATCGGATGTTGTAATGTACTTAGCTTTCGTTCATGATTTGTACGTACAACACTTATACATACACATCCTTCATATGACATCTTTTATGTATGACTCCTCATAAATGTTTGCTTTATACATGTATAACTTCTTATACACATATGTATAACTTATTATACATATTATTCTTTATGCACATGACATTATTACATGCTAACCATTCCTTAACGAGGCCCATAACATCTTATAAGCATAGGAATGCTATCGTGTAACCCTTTTTACACGAAATTCATAAATTCCTTCAAACTACAAGAGTAAATCCTCAGTGCTTCTCAAGTACTCAAGCATGCTCTTGATAATCATCTAGTGACACTCACTAGGAAATGATTGGTAATTACTTCTCATATTCTCAATATGATAAGTCCCGACGAGAGAAGCTTTTAGCATATTTAATAGATCCTGCAGCGGAAGCACAAGAGATCATATTAATTGTTCAACAACTTGAACGAGTCAAGAATCTTATCACATAAGTCTCTTGACTAAAATGATAATATCCATTGAGATCTATCTCATTAGATCCGGATGTTTCAGATGCGCCATGCTGCTCTCAAATATTCACCCGAGAATATTTCTAGTCACTAATATGTCAAACACATACTTAGACTAAGAAACATCACCTTAGCTACATTTCTAGTCACTAATATGTCAAGCACATATTTAGACTAAGAAACTTACTTTAGCTCCCACTAAACTCCATGTATCATCATGGTACCTCGACACTCGAGTAATACAATTTTGATAGACTACATGATTGAACCCAAAGTTCAAACTCTTTGACGTATATAGATCACAAAAGGGATCTTTCAACCATCTGGGCTTCTTAGCATTGACAAGATCAACAAAATTTCTCCCAAGGAAAAAAATTCGTTATTCTTTTGCCGAATCTCATCCTCATGAGAGGCTATATTGCTAAGAATATATGAATTGATAAAGGCATTTGGGTTGTCACAAACTCTCTATAACCAACCCAAATTTTAAACATCTTATCTAACCTTTACGACAAGATCAAGGTAACCTACCAAAGTATTCACCTTAAATCAAGTCTCTAAAACATCTCGTGTTTCCTTCCTTATCGAATCGTGTGAAAGGAGATCAATTCGAATTGCATGGTGATCTGACACGCCATCACATAGAGTTCATACTATAGAAAAGCCTTTGATGAGGGTTTAAGATTTGTCACTTTTGAAAAGTAACGCAATATTATCGCAAAATTATCTCCTTATAACCACTGAGCCACAATAAAGAACGTCTTCTTTCATTTCACTCAGTTTGTGGGTCTTGGACTTCCGTAAGTTCTAAATTTCGCCCACTCTATCTTCCAGAAAATGAAAATCTTTCTGGAAAGACAGTATTATGAGCCACAAACTTTTTGTTCTCGTTTTGGAGGAGTAAAAACCAAGTGGTTCAATTTTGGATAACCTCACAAATACACAAATTGGTTCTGAACATAAACATTATGATCCCAAATGTATAAAAAAGACAAGTTAGGGACTCTCCCTATCCATATCTCATATGGAGTCATTTAGGCTATTATAGTCGGGTTTTAAACTTTTAGTGAGAAAATAGCTTACAAAAAATGCAAAAAACCTCAAACTATATCTCATAAAGTTCGGTTTATATACTTGAATACACCATACTCTATGGTGCCCCAAGGAGAAGGTATTATGTGAACTGGTTCACAATCTTCTTAGTGATTATCAAGGTCATTACTTGATATTACCCATTTGATCTTCAAAGTCATTACTTTGAAACTTCCGATCAACATCTTGATCTTAACGTGCTTTTGGTTTACTACTTCATTTTGAAAATATAACACGTTTCAAAAATCACTTTTATGTCTTATTAAATAGATACGAGGTTTTCATATCTACTTAACATTACGGTAAAACTAACGAAGTATATTTATAACCAACTATCGGCCTTACACATCCGTATGTATATGGTCAATCACCTCACTATTGTTTTTCTTTTCTGCAAAAGAAAAAATAATTTATGCACACACGCCATAAGATTATCAATCAAATGGTTGTTCGATGTGCTTATCGTTTATTCGTTTAAACGAATTTACTTGAGGTTTGATCAATTTGGGTTCACCGAATTAGAGACATTTAAAACCTACAAGATAGTATAATATTTAGTTTTCGTGAAGAATGTAAAATTCTTCTAACTTGAGTGGTCTAAACCAACCACCAAGTTATCATAGGAGTAGGTACAACCTTTTGTTTTAAATCACATGAGTGATGCCTTATATGTATAAACATAGATGATTACATTCTTTTAAAACTAAATTTAGGTACATTTGTCCCTATCCAAATCATTGCTACTCTAGCACCATTTCGATACAAAAATGTCCTATGCTAGACGTCTTACGTTTTATCAATTCATGTAAACTTCTTTACAAAGAAATGATCCATACTTGGTATCTCATACCAAGCTAGTGGAACTAGCCTATCCTTTGAGTATATGTCTCCTTCAATTTTGCCCTATCGCATACATCTAGGGTCACTTCTTCTTAACTCCCACTCACTTTTACATTCCTCTTTGCTTCAACAAGCAAAAATGAATCTTATGAAGACCTCTCTTCAAGTCATTCGTGATAT
This sequence comes from Silene latifolia, assembly GCF_048544455.1. Classification (NCBI taxonomy): domain Eukaryota; kingdom Viridiplantae; phylum Streptophyta; class Magnoliopsida; order Caryophyllales; family Caryophyllaceae; genus Silene; species Silene latifolia. The sequence goes on along the minus strand of NW_027413191.1, from coordinate 97,321 downwards.
TTTATACACTTAGTAAGAGTGAATTACTATAAAGTGAGTGCAACATGTGGCAAATCTCAACTTCTTGTGAAATTGGACTAACTAACCGTTCAATTGTTATCATATACCTAAACTCTTTAGCGCATAAACAAACAATTTGGCCTTTCTCGAAGTGAGCCATTTGACGGTATCATATTGGAGTATTATAAGTGCTTTTGAAAACTCTTTTCGCAAACTTTTGAATTACTCTTGAGTAATTAAAGCTAGTATCTTATCTTCATGACGGAGGTGTCGCTTCCGAAATCAAGACTCTCTTGATAAAATGTGACTTCCTTTTAAACTCGTAATATGAGTTTGCAACATGAAACCCCTTTTTAATATGTATGGACATTAATTAAGTTGTATAATAATCGCAAAAATCGTTGTAAGCTAATGTAGGTGAATTAGTAAATCATGTTACCAATCATTGCTACCGAATTCTTTCAAAGAAACCGCTTCCTATGAAAGAACGAAACGAGTATAATAATAAATAGAGGATGAAAGGAGGATAAAGTGCGCGATGTCATAGTAAGTACATTAATGAAAAAGAACGAAAAATAGGAAAAATTAACATTCAATGTTTTAATTTTACTTGTGAAACATCTTTAATAAGTTTTAACATTTATATAATTATCTTCCACTAAATTATATAAATGATTCCAAGACCCAAATATTAAACAAAAATGAGCATCGCTTGGGCGAAACATCCCATAATTGTGTAAATTCGGTAAGTCACTTTGACTAATTCTACCTCTAGAACTCTTGGTCGACGAATTTCTTTAAATCTATCTACTAGCCCCGGAACACAAGACCGTTTTATATCCCGTTGAGTCCAACCAATTTTGGCGTGTGATAACCGCTTACCACCCTACTTACTCAAGGTAAAAAGAGAACACCCGCTTGGGCGAGCGTGGCTCTAATGAACAAGAGATTCATAGGTGTTACTAATTGGTAAGGCTAATCTCAATTTTAGTTATGTGAGAGATCTTGTCAATTTAGTCATAAATTCCCTATAATTGAACTAAGTCGGTGAATGTAAATGACGTTAATTGACAATTGCGAAGATAAAATGCATGTGAATGGCGATTTTGGCATGCGCGAAAATAAAACAAGCAAACAAGTAAGCATATGAATAAATCCTAGTATGGCCACCTAGTTAATAAAAAACTAGTCCATTACATTTCGGAAACCAACTCCTTGGTCCCTTGCCTCTTCATTCCAAATGTGGCTTCTTCTTGTGGGATTTGGAACACCTTCCAAAAAAAGATTTCGTCTTTATGTAATCCGTCTTTTGGAAACGCCGGTAAGAATAACTATTACAATTGAATTACATAGCTATTCCTATTATACATTAATTAATAAAATAAATAAAACTATTAATTAATTACAAATCGACGATACGAGATCGTATTTAATTACAAACAAATCGATATTCTCATTCATTTCGGGTAATAACGATTAAAATAAACTAGGCCATACTAGGTACAACAAGATAAATACTTTAAATAAATGATAATAATTCATTCAACTTAAATAAATATGCTTAAAATGCTGTAATATGATGCCAAAATCGCCCTATCTATCAATCGTTGGTATCCATCTCGGTTTTTGGGGATTTAATCGATTTTTAAAATGTAAAAATCAATAATCAACTCTTAAATCTCATTTAAGTCCAAAATAATTGTCCAAAATGTTTTGAACCTCAAAATTAGTCCTCACTAATTTTATGATGAATAATTAGTTTGATTTGGTGATATTTTGCTAATTTAATCGGTAAAATCATAGTATTTAAGTAAAAATTCAAAATAATTGAAAAATTACCCAAAAAATTGAAACAAAAATTTTGAGTATTCTGGAACACTCCCAAGAACACTAAAATGTCATAAAAATAGACCCAAAAATTCGGATAAAATTTATGAAGAAAAAGATCGATATTTATCGGTTTTTAACCACTAAAACCAATAAATATCAAAACAAGGTGAAAACACATTTTAAAATTCACTTTTAATATTCAAATAATATTTTTAAATGTACATAAATTTATCAAGGGCAGAATCAATTGTTTCAAAATTATGATTAATTTATTTCACTTTTATCGACTTTTATCTCATAAAATCAATAAATATCAAAAATTTCGAACCAACCTTCAACCTTTTGCATACAATCATTAGAAAACATTCATGAAATACCATAAAAATTCCATGGCCCGAATCAACTTTTAACTAGTTTTAGTCAAATTTTAACTAAAATACGACATTTTGACTTGGTTTTCTACCAAAAATCATTAAAAATAGCAAAATAACTTCATAAATCACCAAACTTAACCACAAATCTTTTGAGATCTGTAGGTATGCATGCCCCAAAAATTTCGTGCTAAAACCTCTTCTAACAGAATTTTTGAGTTTTTATAAATTATCACATAATTCATTAATATGCTTAAAATCAACATGCAAATTACAAGCCTAAGCTCTGATACCACTTTAAAGATCATAAATCTATATTAGACTCTCTAATAAAAATTAAATTATCTCATAATTTATCATTATGGTGATCTATGTAACATGCATGCAAATATAAAAACATAAAAATGAAAGTTTAAGGAAAAACAATTTCCTTACATTGATTTTATGGTAATATGGGCACAATCAAGATCTCCTACCTTGATTGTTCTTGAGTTTATAACAAAAGGATGATCCTCCTAACAAATCTTCAAAGAGAAGATCTCCTTACAATATGCACCCAAGAACTCAACCCAAAAATCTAACGAGTATTTTATTAGAAACTTGTTAAAATTATTCCCTTGATAATATTTGTAATATTACTAACACTCTTAGTAATAATATTTGATTACTAACTTCTTAGTAAAGATGTATAATAATTTTAGAGAGAGGAAGACAAATTGTTGTTCACGTGCAAAATGTACAAATGAAGTGCGTAAAATAATGAACAACAATTTGGAGAGTATATAGGAAAGTGGCGGGTGGAGGGGTAGTGTATAGAAGTGGATTTGTTTCAATTTTTGTCTAAAAACATTATGATATGCACAATGATCATATGACACTTATGGAAGAAAAACAAGTAAAAGTGAAATGATTATGATCATCCACTAACTTCATTTACACGGTCCACTTGCCCATTTACGGGTCCATGTCGGTTCTTATATTTGACGCACAAATACGTGTAATTTTATTTTAAACATCGTTTCATGTTTAAATGCTTCCATAATTAATTTCGTCCAAATCACTCCGTAAATATACGTGTACCGCTACACATATTATTTACGTACTAATATTAATCACATTAATCAATTAGTACTATTTTAGTGAATTAACAATTAATTAACTAAAACCCGTCTCCCAAAATTTATTATTCAATTATCGCATAATTAAATAATAACTGTCCGTGCCTCGAGTTCGCAACTCAAAATCTCTCTAAAAATAATCGACTAACCTTTTAGTCTATAAATCAAAGGGACTAAATAAATTGTATCTCATACAATTAAATAGTTGTCTATTGGGGTTCGTTCCTTTAGGTGTGACCGAAAGGGGTCAGTTGATCACCGCCGTCTCACGACAATAACGTCAAACTCTAGTCAGCCAACCGTTATCGATTTACGTTAATCAACTGACGAAGATCAAATAAGTAAATATCTGATGAAACTCCTTTAATGAGATTTATTATGTAAACGCACTATTGTGGAGGACACTAACTCCAACAAATAACATTATCGAAAGTCGTAATAATATATATATATATATTTTATTAATAATTGGTGGGTAGGCGGGTATTTGGTGGGTATGACGTAAAACCCATCCCCGCCCCACCACCGATGGCGGGTGGAATTTTTGTACCCGTACCTGCCCCATCACCCGCGAAAGCGGTAACCATACCCGCCCTAACTGGGGCGGGTGCGGGGCGGTACCCGCTTATACCTGCTTATACCCGCCCCGCTGACATCCCTACATCCTCACAGTTTTCACTCGTCATTCATTTAAAGAACGGGTGTTTTTGCGTACAAAAAGTAGCCGAAACATTCTCTTACTACGACTCATTAAAACGTGTCCGCAATCTAATGTGTAAGACAATCCTATGACCAAGTGAGATGCAAAAATGGGACGATGCACATAATATGAAACAAGGGTTGTAACGGGCTAGGGAGAAGGATGAAACGGGATTGTTGCAAGCAACGTTTGGATATGTGAGCTTCAAATCAAGAATAGTCAACATACCGCTTTTCCCACTTCTTATTGGAACACATGAGACACGTCTATTTCGTAACATAGATTTGATTACCAAAACTATGCAAAAATTGCATAAACCCGACTCAAATTGGAAAAACTTGAAATTCCCCCCTTATTTCAACAAATGATAACGTCTACACCCTAACAAGAATTTGGTTCCCAAAATCAAGCTAAAATTGTGTAAACCCGACTCACTTTGGAAAAACATCATATGCCCTTTATTTTGCAACGGTTTTTTCTACCCCTTAAATGATGAATATGGGTGTTGCTTGCTCTCTCTCTATTTCTAAAACAAATATTTACAATCACAAACTCTCTTTTTGGTAATTTTCAAAGCTTTTCTAATTTTCTCTTTTGTTTTTCATTTCTTATTCAAAACCTCTTATTTATGTGCAAATGCCAAAAAGAAACCAATGTTCTGACCCAAGTGAATGCATATTTCATCCCCTAACTAGGACCCAAGACGCCTCCTAGCTCACTACTACAAACATGACTTATTCTTGATCAAGGAAGGTCATTTATGAAATGTAGCTTGTATTGTGGTTATGCCAAATGAAATACGCTAAGCCTCAAAAAGGGGTGAATCAAAAGGGGAACTAATGCAAGGGTGAAAACAAGGTTTATTTAGGCTATGTGAGGTTCAAGTATATGTAAACAAACTCGTTTCATAAGATGTGCATAAAAAGAAATAAACTCACGATCTAAGGACGGAATGACACACTTATGCGTCTAGATATAACATGTCTCGTGAAGAGACCTACGCACAATCCTAAATGGGGGTCGTGTATGAATGCACAGACCCTAGGAGGCTCTAATCCTCACATATGAGTAGCTAGGTCGAGACCTAGGTCTAGCCTACGGTCTTTAGTCTCACAAGGCGGTCTACACTCGTTGGACAAATTCCTTTTCCCATGAATAACCAAGTGGTCACGGGTGCGAGCCACGGGGTAGGGGGAAGGCACAATTGGAACATACTCATCCTTAGAGTATTTAATTCCCTCCCTTGACCACATTTTATGCAAAACATTTATGTACAAACTAGGTGCAAGATTATAATTAAAAACCGGCACATAAATACATGGGACAAATGCATGCGGAAATTAAACAAACGTACAACAAGTTTGATTAATCCTAGCAACACATCAACATCAACAATCCACAAGTTCCCAAAGGGAACATCCAAGGCACAAAATCCCATCCTCCTCCATATTATACAACAATATAAAAAGAGAACGAACGAAAAAGGAGAAAGAGATAAGAACGTCTATACCAAGCGGTCTTCTAGTCTCCTTTTTGCCTTAGATTGTCAATATACCTATACCACTTTGTTAGCCGAACACACATATATAAAATAATGCACTATTTTTGATTTTTTGAAGGTTTATCTATTTTTTTGGAAATTTTTGAAATTTTTTTTTCAAATATATACAAGTGGATATATACAAATATTAACAATATGCACAAAAGTGGATATTTCCCTCCCCACACTTAAGATTTACATTGTCCTCAATGGAACAAAGTATAGGGAGAGAATCGGAAAAGAAAATAACATATTTTTGGATTTTTGAAATTCAAATGAAAAACATATTTTTGTTGTTTATGTGATTTTTTTGAAAGCAAATTGTGGACAACGCCCGCGGGAGCTGCGTCCGCGGGATCCACAGGGGCATTATCGACTCGAGGTTCCTTCGAATCGAATTAAGACAAATTAGAGTCGCCACCAAGTTTTATGGGAACTTGGAACCGTTCAAGTCAACTTTACACCTTTCATCGAAAAGCATAAAACCAATCGACTACGAGTGATTAAAGATAAAGACTTGTACCCTATATCACTCGATTTGAATGACTCTCGTAATCCAATGGTATTTAGACGGATCCACAAACCATAGATCTTGAGTAAGGGGTGAGGGTACGTGCTAGGAAGCCCATAAGGACACCTAACTCCGCCCGTCGATGACGGCCTCTACTAAGTCAAGTATTGCATTTCAATCAAGGTCATAGCTACTACGATATATGATATGCAAACATCGTTTTATAAACCCTAACATGTGATGTTTCTATGTCGATTTAGATGCAACTAAACTAAATTTGTCAAAGTTGTAATTTAGTATATGGGTTGGTTGATATAACAACATACAAAATAAAACAAACAAGGCTTGAAAAGAATGGGGCAGCCGTTGGGATCTATCCTATTATAACCCATGCATTTCATGCCGGCACAATAAGAAATTAAAGATACAACTCGATCTAAAATACAATGCTATATACGACACCATACACGGCACCCTATATAGCCAATTCGGCTTAGGAAAACGTGCATAAAAGGGAGGTGGCCCATGGCTTACATGACTCACGGCCTTATTGGGTCACTCCTCGTAGTACGTGCTTCCGCTTAATCCTATCGAATTAGATATTAGGTCACATACAAAAGCTTGCATTAGCATAAATCGGACCACGTTGCTTTAAACAACATGCGATTTACTACGCCCTTACATGAATTGGAGCACAACCATCTAACCAAATAAGACTAAGGTTTTTGAAGAGGTTTTGACTCAATTAAAACGAGACATACTAAATGAATTACAAGATTTAAATTAGAGTAAATTATCAATTACACCCATGCTTAATCCACTTTTTTACATTTACTCCCACGTCAATTTTTTTTTTTATTTTACACCCAAGTTATTAGCTCAGGTTATAATTTGCACCCAACCCCATTTTCCGGCAAAAAAAATTATGAAATGACAAATTTGCCCCGACTATTAGTCTAAGTTTTGTGTGATTTTTGAGTTACGTCCTCTATTTCAGCTCCTCAATCTATTTTTCCCTCGACTTTCCCCAAATATTTCTCTTAAACATTTTCCACTAAATATCCCCCCAAATCTCCATAATCCTTGAATCATTGAGCTCCTTTATTTGAAAGATTGTTCATCCATCTCCAAATTTATGTAAGTTCTCTTTCTTTTTCTTTTTTCGTATTTGTTTGTAGTTTATTGTGTGATTATTAATCTTTGCTTGGAAAGTATTCAATATTTTTTTACCCTAATTGATGGGTTTATGATTGTTGGGAATTAAATTAGGTTAATTTTGGTGACCTTAATTTCCGGGTAAGTTCTTCATTCTTCAAAGTAACGAATTTTATTGACTGCAAATTAATTAAACTGAACACAATGAACGGAAATAAAACAATGGGGAATGAGTTACCTTGATGATGAGGAACACAATGAAGGAAATTAAATTGGGGAAGATATGAGAGAGAAGATTGAAGAAGGGAATGAATGAGATTTTAAACATCAAACAAACATGAGCTTAATAAAGGTAGGAAGAAGGGCAAAATCGTCCTAAAATAAATGTTTTAACCCAATAAATTTGAAATTTGACGGAAATGTTGTCGGAATCTGATATTGGGTGCAATTTATAACCTGAGCTATTAACTTGGGTGTAATTTATTAAAAAAAATTGACGTGGGAGTAAATATAAAAAAGTGGATTAAGCGTGGGTGTTATTGATAATTTACTCTTTAAATTACAACACAAACTACAAATTACATAACCAAGATAAAATAAACAAAATAAGATGAAATAAAACAACCAAGCACGCGGCCTCACGGCAAGACCACACGAGCACCCATATGGCTAAACCTAGGTCCTAAATTAGATTCATTAGTTAGATCGATTGCGAAACGAATTAGAAAACGAGTTAAAAAACAAGTTAGAAGACGATGTTGTTCGATTGAGAGGATGTTGCGCAAGTGTGCATTCTACACGGTCTAAAGGGTCAGATTAGGTCAATATATTATAAGATTAACACTTACTCGTCGAGTGTTAATAGGAAGGTGCTAATCACGCACTCCTATGCTAGCGAGAAATCAAGTGAAAAGAAAGATGTATTCAATTAGTTGAATGGTTAATCAATTTTAATAGCTATGTCGATGCCACCTAACATGTCTAATTAGGTTATTAAATCGACCTAATGTCGTCTAATTGAGTCATATGTTAACAATCAGAGGTTGAATTAACATGCAAAGGGTCCTAGGGCAGGCCGAATTGAGCAAATCAAGCGAGGAGTCAAAAGTGAGAAACAAAGTCAATATTCATTTTATTAATGCCCTACCTTGAACACGTGGATATGTAAACGAGCGAGAAAAATCGCCACTGGCGAGTGAGACCTTTTAAAATCGAGTCAACGCGGGTATTCATGGTGGTACTTTAACTCATACTCGGACTAAAAACGATATATAAGGATATATAAGGATAAACAATATACAAAACGAACTATAAAAAACAAACATAAAAAAATGAAATAAAAGGGAGAAAAGGAGGATTTGATGCACCCTCAACCTACATGTATCATTGACACCGTCTTGGATCGTAATCGATCGTAGATTTTATCTCGAGGGGCCGTCGTCGACGAAGAACACAACAACAATCAGGTTTTTTGGTAAATCTGGACAGTAAGTTTCAAACTGCAATTTCTCACTCGTTTCTCAATGAAAATTAGATTTGAAAGATGTTTTGAAAACTAAAAAGAGAGTATAACATATATCTTAAAACAAACGATGCTCTTTCTGAGGTATTGGGCACGCAAACGAGCACAAATAGAACTAGACATACAAGAAAAGCCGCAAAAACAGAGTGTATGACACTATTTTTCGAGGGGATTCGTGTGCTCTTGAGGTCAATTTGGCTCGTGAATATTTGTCTAATATATATATATATATGTTATATGGTTAATTAGGAGCAAGAAACTTGAGTTTTAATGGAGATTTGGAGGGAGGACGAATGGTATTTCGAGAGAGACACAAACTGTTTCTCAGTTTGGTTGTCTCGGTTTTGTCGAGAGTTCTGAGAGGCAATCAGGGTTTCTTTATGGAGGTTGAGGCTTGTTAATGGTAGTAGGATATATGGAGAGCTTAGAGGTGTAGATGTGTCGTAGAGGGGTGGTATTTATAGTGAGTTAAAGTAGGGTTTAAGAGGGAGAGGCAGACGGGCTGCACTGCACATAGCTGTTGTCCAGCAGCTTTCGTGAGGGTTTGAGAGGCTTTGTGAGGGGTTTTCTTGGTGGTTAAGCTAGGGCCGTATAGGTAGGATACTAGGGTATGGGTTAGGGTTAATGGGCACGGGTTTAGTAGGTGTTTGACGTGAGTTTTGGACTCGGGTTTAAGCTGAACGAAAATAGGGGGAAGTGGACTGTATCGTGTTTGGGATGGATTTGTGGAAGGGTTTCGTGGTGCGCTAGGTGCTGGGTTGTTTTGGGTAATGTGGAGCACGGGTTGGTGGTGATGGGTTGCGGGTTTGGACCAAGTTTGACTCGATTTAGAAGGGCTTTCGATGGGCTATGCAAATACGGGTAAGGGAAGGAGTTGGGCTGTGTTGGGGCTGTTTGGGACGGGATTTGGGACGGGATTTGGGACGTGGGTATAGGGGTTTGAACTGGGGTTGGATGGGTAGAAGCCTAGGTTGGTTAGTATACTCGAGATTTGTGCCAATTTGTAAAGAAAACGGGCTCAAAAACCAAGCTATAATCGAGCTCCAAAATGTGTGATCAAAACGAGTTTTCAATTTTCGAAATCGATTTTTCATATCAAACAACACATTAAAATAAATGATTTTTAAAATCAAATACACTCATAAAATGATTTTTCAAATCAACTATTTATTTTATTTTCAATAAAATAACCTTGAGAAAATAAATTCAAATTAAATAAATTAAATGAATTAAAACTTTTAATTTAAACATCATTTAAATTAAATAAGAATTAAAACGTTTAAATTAAATATCATTAATAAAACGCTTCATTGACGACGCCCATTCTACATCAAAACTAACTCCAAATAATGACAATGCCAACTAGTGAATACATGTCGTCCTATCATCATCGGGTGTTGTCGGGTTTTCTGTAAATTCCAATATCGACGAATACGGGTATCTACACATATAACTTGTTGTTTTTTTTGGGGCCTCCGTCCCACACTTATTATTTACAACATCCAATGACGGATGAAGTGTGGTTAGGAGGCATTTTTGAAATGGAAAAACATGTTTTTGTGTGATTTTTCAATTTTTTTTATTTTTGAATAGAATGCAATGCATGCTTTAACTAAATGCAAAAATTGAAATACGATGCAAGCTAGCCTATATGAATGCAATCCTATATGTGATGTATTTTACAAATATTTAAATCTAATGCAACTATATGAAATGCAACTATATGACATACAATTTTTCATACTAAATAAAAGCATACGAAAATGAAATATTAATGGGAGATTTGGATTAAAGGGATCATACTTACATTTGGATTGGAATGGGAGTAAGGGTAGCCATCATTACTAGGCATCCTCGGTGTCGGAGTCCGCACCACCATCATCGTCCTCATGCCCACCTCCAAACTCGGCCTCACGGATAAAGTCATCCGTGTTCATGGCCATAGAGGAGCCACCCATATCATACCTGGTGTGACTCCTATTTACGCACATTTAGTCCCCTAACTAGCCTAGTTCCTATGCTTTTTAGTATGTATTAGGGTCGTTTGTTGTCTTTAGCCTCCTACTATGCATATTCTATGAGGTTCGGTGTCTTTTGTAGGAGAAGAGGACTAACTTGACTAGATGGAGTCAAGCGGAGCTAAATTGATAGTATATAACGACCAAACACCAAAGAGGAGACCAATACTAAAGGCCTAAGTCAATAAAACAAGTAATTGGGCAATGACTAAGGATCCCCACGACCCATGAAGGATCCCCACGGATTGGAAGGTAGCCATTACAAGAGGAAATTACTTGGAACCAAACCAATATTTTCTTGTTTGGCTCTGAAACTATGATAGATGAAACAGCGTCAAAAAATCAAGTTGTCTAGGCTTTTGAATCACTCCAATAGGAGTCCAGATGAGGAAACGACGTCCGTTTTACAATCCGAGCTCAAATAGACAAGCTACCCGTCGGGACGCCCGGCCCCACTCCAGGATGCCCGGATTCTCATGCAGGTAGATTTTCTCAATCATGGAGTCGTGGGGTTCCTCCTAGGACTTGAAAGGCCCTAATCCTCTTTTAAGGGGCTTAATCGTCATTTAAGCCCTTAGTTAACATAATCCTTGTACTACTATATACACCCCTCTTGTATTTAGAGGAGATTAAGCTTCCTTAGTTATAGATTAAGCTCTCATTAGGAGTTGATTATAATAGATTAGCATTTAATCTTTCCACAAATTACACATTAATCTTTCTTTAATTATTGTTCAAGATTTCTTATTGGGTAATTGAAGATTATTGGGTTATTATTTGGAGAATTGATAACTCTTCATCAATCAATCAAGTTCTCTTCTATTATTCTTTCCTTTCCATTTGTTCATCTTAAGATTGGTATTATTTCTTCACTCTTTACTTGTTTATTGTTTTACTCTTTCATCATGTTTATACTTGTTAAGATGATTGACACCATTGTTAACATGTTTTCCATGATATTGAGTGAGTAGTTTCCTAACTAGGGATTAGTGGGGGATTAGAGGAGTTAATCATGGGAAAGATTTATGCTTAATGAGTTCATATGAATGCTTGCTTATTGTTTTCAAACTTATGCCCTTGTCATGTTTGTTGAAATACTTGATTGACAACCTAGCATGTTTCTCTTATCCTTTCAACAAGACTTGTAAGACATAAACCAACTCAAGGCATGTTAGACCATGCATATAGTTGATTAGAAAGGATTAAGTCGACTTGTAGGTGTTGTACAGTCTTGACCGACTCGGCTTTGGGATCCAAACCTTCCTAGGACTCATTTATGTTATATCACCATAAATAAGGAAAACCAAGTCGACTTGTAGGTGTTGTACAGTCTTGACCGACTCGGCTCCGAGACCTAAGTTTCCCCTAGAAATCGTAAGATATACACTGAATCGATTCGAACAATAATAATTGCTTGCATCTATGAAACTTGTTTGTTTGATCTCACCATGATCCTCTATGATCCCAGGATTCCCTAGTGTTGTTTATCATTTGTTCACACCCTTGTTTTATAGCTTGTTTACCTTTCATTGCTTTTATTAGTTTAGAACCATCAACCCAACCAATTGTGACAAACCTAGTGCAACTACAATTAGATTGAACAATTTGAGTACCCCCGTCTTTTGGGTTCGACCCCGACCTGCTTACTATGCTAGTAGTTAGGTATAAATGTGCTTGAGAGCGAACAACTACCCGTTCATCAAAATGGCGCCGTTGCCGGGGAGGGTGTTGTGTATTTGAATTGTTATTTTGTCTAGTTTTAGTTGTGCTTCTTCTTGAGGGATCTTGGTTCCTTGAGAATTTTAATTCTTGTACTTGCTTTATTTCATTTTTTCAGCATGTCTACTTTTTAGCAATTTGAAAATGAGTCTTGATAAACATATTGCAAGATTTGAAGATTATATGGCTCATGCTTGGCATGATGGTTTTACTCTTTCAAATTATAAAGCTTATTGTGTTGTTTATAATGGCATGAACCTTGAAACCCGCAACTTAGCATTTCACTTAAGTGGTGGTAGGATATGTGAGATGAGTTGTGACGAATCTTGGGAATTTGTTGAGTTCATGGCCACCGAATGTCTTAAACAAATTATGTATGACATATTTGAGAGTGCCAAGGAAGGTTTGAAAGGATAAAAACGACATTTCAAAAATTCATTAAGGAAAACTATGATGAAAATAAGATTTGTGAGAATGAGACACCTTCCTATAACCTTGAGCCTACCCACTATGTTCACAAATTTGCCCCTCCTTGGGAAGATAAAGTGATAGATGAAGAGAGTGATTATGAGGAGGAGTACATTCTTGATTGTTAAACCAATGCTTGGATGCCGTCATCCTACTCTTCTTGTGTAACAATGAACCCAACTTCCATGGAATTTGATGATTATGGGCAAACTGAGAGTGAGATGGATGTGAGCTTGAGTGAAAACTCACCCTTTGAGGATGACATGTTAGAGGGAGACAATTGTGTTGAACTTGGTGAGCCTTGTTACGACAACCCCTTTGATAATGGTCCTTGTTGGGATGAGGAATATGAGGACATTTGGGAACCCCAATAGACACCATTGAAGTCACCTTGGATGAGAGTGAGAGTACTTGCCTTGAATGTGGTGATTTTGACTATTTGGAGGACGATTTGAATGAAGTGCTAAGCAACTACCCATTTCATGTCCCTTCCATCCATTAAATCTCTTATAATTTTTGTCATAATGTTCTTCACATGCTTGTTCGGTCGATTACTTGGGCATTATTCAATTGTATAATCTCGTGTTGCTATCCATGCCTATTCATGCCCCACTCCCAAGAATTTGACCGACTTCTACGTGCTTTGAGTGCCAGTGATATTTTGACATAAAATTATTAATTGATAACCTTTGGTTTGATGGAGTTCCTCAATAACCTTTAGCTTGTATATTTGCATTTAGTGTAATCTTGTCTTCATTCATTCATTTAATTATTGCATGATAGATGAAAGGGAGGGATCTCATATTTTAATTGAGTTTTTTGAAGGAAATTGATGAAAATGAAAAGGTAGCAAATGTAAAGAAATGAAGAAAATGGAGATTTTGGGCTTGTGCACATCTTTCTAATCATTAAAAAGGTGTTGGGTCAAAATTTGCTTGAAATCCATGGGGCCCGACCTCAACTCGTGCGAGTTGAAAGCAAAGGAAAGAAGGATTTTTCACTGCCTTAAAATCTGGGGGATTTTTGGAGAAAACGGGCGTCCCAATCTTCAACCCGCGCGGATCAAAAAGACTCGAGCGAGTCAAGCCCCAATTCGAGCGAGTTGAAAACAACTCGAGTGGATCACTTTTTCTCTCATTTGGCTCGTGTCATTGCTATGTATGCCTCCTATCTACCATCTTCATCTCCTACAATGATTGTAAGAACCCTTTCGTTACCTATCTCTCATGTATAGTTGCATTTGTGTAGTTACCTCATGGTTAAACCCATTTCTTCCTATATTAGCAATAGTGTTCAAAATCAGTTTGGGGAGGTTAAACCATGAAGTAACATACATTATAGTTAATCATATAGAATAGACTTGCATTTGTGAAATATATCATATTTACATTAGTTAGTTCTTCCTCATTCCATTAGTTAATTGTATATAGTTAGTTCTTCCATTCATGCATAGTCACTAATGACCAATCATATTCTTTTCTACACTAGAAATAGTGCTTAAATTGGTTTGGGGAGGTTTAATCATAGGTGAGAACGTGCATCATTTAGTGTAGTTTAGATTGCATTCATTTGTTATATATGTCATATAGAATTGCATTTACTTAGAACATGCATTCATTCATATCATATCATTCCATTTGTACTTCATTTCCATAAAATCAAAAATCCAAAAACATATATTTCTTTTTCATTCCTACTCCTACATGTACATTGAGGACAATGTCCAAAATAAAGTGGGAGATGGAAATTTATATTCCAAAAATACATAAAAATTGAAATTTTTTTCGAAAAACTCAAAAATATGTTCTGTAATTTCATAAAAATAAAATCCATAAAAATTTTGAAAATTTGAAAAAATCAAAAACATGTTCTTTCCTTTGTAGTGTATAATTGTATATATTGTATATATTTGTTTGTTTGTCACTCTTATCACATTGGGTCGACTACGCCACATTCGAAGCATGAAGGAAATAGAAGACCGCATGGTATGATCTTTCCAAATCTCCTTTTTCCTTTTTATATGTTAGTGACAATGTGGCTATCTTTTGATTGATGCGGTATAAACCAATGTGTTGTTAAGAGTTTGAATTTGGTTTACATGGCATAATAGTTGATAGGAGCATATGCATTAGGATTGTATATATATTAGTTGCATCATGGCATGTAGTTTGCGTGGTATTGATGAGCAATATTCAATTGTATCTCCGACACCGCCACAATAATCACAATTCATTTGGGGAGGATAATTTCTAGGAGGAGACCTAGGCTCTTGGACGTAGTACACCTTAGAGTGACTAGGTCCGCCCTCTTGGACTTTGTTTAATTCCCCTTGCTTCTTTTCCATCTTAAACTCCTCAAACTTCTTGGTCAAGTCATCCAACTTAGCCTTGTACTCCGCTTCTATTCTAGAAGGCCCCTCTGTAGATACCCAATATATGTTGAATCCCCAACAAACACACGATGATTATCGGACTACAACATGCTTAGGAATCGCTACGTTTAATCGACAGTCTGTATAACTATACGTCGAAAAACTCAAAACGATTTCAAAAACAAAACATTTTTAAAACTTTTCAAAAGTACCTGGAGTGTTTTATGCACGACGACGGGGTCGCACACTAACTAGAGTCAAAATCGGCACCGGACCAAAAACCGACTCAAAATTCCAATCCCTACTCCAACACCAACTCAAACCGAGTCAAACACAAAAAACAAACATCACAAAACCTTTCATGCTAAGTATACACGGTATACTTGATGGTCAAGTACAACCATCATGACATCCAAAATCTAGGATAGAACAAATCATGATTTCAAATGCGTGATAGAGACAAGAAAAATCGAAGACCCGCGAAATGGCTCGCGCCTCTTCGAGTACCCTATACGGCCACGTCGCTCAAAACGCACACAACCACACAATCCTCTATAAATACCCCTCAAATGCCACCATTTGAAGGTACGCAAGCGTCCTCCCCCTTTTTTCTCCTTTAAAATTCTAGACCTCGACTTCCCGAGTCAACAAACGACACGTATTTCCGACCTACCGATCGAAAATACGAGCCATACACATTGTTTGGTACCGTCATCGTGCATTAAATCACTTGACCGACCATTTCGACCAACTACACTATCACTAAACAAAACAACACTCTTTACTTTGCTAAAACGGTTTTCAACCGAGTTTTCCGACCTAACAAGTTTTTACACTTCCGTCGATTTCTCGTCAACAACCTAGCATGTAAGTTTGAGGGTGTAATTAATCCTCTCCTTTCATGTTCTTTTGTCTGTTTTTTATTCCCTTAACATGCTAAAACATTCATAACATGGTCTAAAATACGGATCGAATGAGCCAAAACCGAGTTTTGACTCGAAACAGGAGCCCCTAGTAACAACTAGGTGGCTCGCGCCTATATTGGCAATCCAGGTCAGAACTCAAACATGTTTGAGTTCATTATTTCCATTTTCATTTCATTTACAATCGGTTTTTACCATAAATTATGCTCATCCTTGGTTCCTTATACCATGACGGTTTAATCCGTGTTTCGGTGATAACATTTGGTTAATTACATTTTAAAAGGTATTTTAAAACCTTTTTATTCATTTGTTTACATTTTCAAAACAATCATATTAGTCATACATGCATAATCATCCTTCGTTCTACTTACCATGTCGGTTTAATCCGAGTACGATGATGAACATTGACTAATTACAAAATAATGAACTTAACACAATTAGTTCATAATAAATATTTTGCATCTTTTCTTACAAAACTATTCATGTCAAGCTTGCAAAATCAAACCCGACATCGAATATTATAAACACAATGATGATTATTCAAGTCCCGTTCTTCATATTAACACAAAAATGGTCTAAATGACCTTTTCCAACAAAGACGGGTTCAAATACCCATTTACAAACAATTTCATAAACATTTTCATCAACCATGAGACACCCCTTTGGGAGTTGTCTGCCTCGCGCCTAAACAAGCCCTCTGATATCCAGTTTTCAAACTTGGGCAGGCTCCTTTGCATCGCCCTAAGGCTCGCACCTCAATAGGCTACCTGATGCAGTTCCTGTTTCCTGTCCAGCACTCGTCTAGGACGATCCCGACTTCGGTTAACCCGAATACAGGACCGATCAGATTAACAAGTCCACATTTTACTTTGTATTTGAGAAACGCTTTTCTAACACAAATCGATCACATTATGCACCATAAACCTAACTCGGTAAATGGTTGTTTAATTTTCTTCTTGCATGCAAATCAACACTAAATCCATCTTGACATCAACTACTTGATATTTGGATAAACAACCGACATAGCAAATTTCACATGTTGAGTTTAAACTTGTAGATGCGCATTCATGCATTTTCCCGTTTTATCAACTTCTGCATTTAACCAACCAAGATCGATCAGTAGAGGCCGCTACAGCGGGCGGGAATGGGTGTCCAATTAAAGGACTTCCCAATACGTACCTTCACCTCTTACTCAGAAACTTTGGATAATGGACGACCTTATCCAGGGCGAACGATAGTCGTTCTAGAGATAGGATGCTAAAGAGGGACGATTCCTTATCTTTAGTGCCTATGTCAAACACCGCTTCTGCCTTGATTGACCTAGGTATAAAGTGGATTCGAACGGTTTCCAAGCATCCCACAATTTCTTGGTGGCGACTCCGAACATCTCTAACATCGTTTCGAGACCCTTGCCGAGACGAAACCGACCGATCTAAAATGATCCGGTCGAAAGCATTTTTACGCCACCGAGCGTGGCTTTCTGACCGCCGCATGTCCACGGATTCGCTTGGCGTAAGGGTAGGCTTACATCCACAGATTGGTGACTCCGCTGTGGAAAACCAGGACACTTGTGTCTTTTCGATCCCTTGATGGTGAGACTTGAACGAGGTCTTGGTTGAAATGTATTAATTGATATTACGGTCATAAGTCGGGTTCATTGTCCGGGCCCATAACCTAACCTTTTTATACCGTCGTCAGGTACCAAAAATAAACCTAAATACACTAATAGAAGCTAGCAGTAAGTAGGGTCGATCTCCACAGGGAGATGCGAAAATGTCCGCTTTAACTAAGTCCGTCATGGTAACCAATTTATGGGGGTTTGTATTTGTTTGTTCTAAACTAATGAGATTAAGGAAGAGGAAAAAGATAAGAGAAATAGGATTAAGCAAATAAGGAGAAAATAGCTAAGACGGCCGGTTCACCATGATCATTCAGTCAAGCAATCTAGGTCTCAGGTCTATGCAAGTATGGTCTATGGGGCAGTGAATATCTCCTTCCGGTCTCAATTCGCCCTAAAGCACAAATAGCTTAGCTTCCGCCCTCACTACGGTGCCCTAATGTTCGCTACGAATCTCACCCCTTCCAACCTTCCGGTCCAGGTCGAGGTTTACTACGGTTAAATGACTAATTGCGTCGACTCAATTAGACAGAAACAATTAAATGTATCGATTAACAACATAAACTACACAAGCATTAAACCTAATATGTCGATTACAATTTCTTCATAATCATGGATTCCCTAAGTCTTAGCAAAGAAAATTAGCTATGCATTATCATTAGATTAGCAACAACCATACATAGGCAAGAAGAATTAAACATGATAATAATAAGAGAAAGGGATTTGAATAAAGTAATTACAAATAAAGAAAAGGAAGAAATAATAACAATCAAAGGATTAAGATTAAGAAAAGAGAGTATAATACCGATTACAAGGTTCGATCCAAGGGAAGAGTAAGAAAGATTAAGAGAGAAGAAGAGAAGAGCCCCGAGTAACGTAGTCTGACAGTGATTAAGTAGTCGAAAAGCATACTACTTAACCTAAAAACAAAACCTAATTACAAAGCCCATACGGAATAAGGCAAAAACACAATTACAGAATAAAAACCTCTCGATCGAGTAGAATTAAACCACTCGATCGAGAACTTGATCAACAATTCTTCTCGATCGAATGGAAAAACTGTTCGATCGAGGACTTCTTAATTTGGCCTTCTCGATCGAGTATGAAAACAACTCGATCGAGTGAAACTTCAAGAGATAAAGCATTCGATCAGTGGAAACTGGTCGATCGAGCTATATTCAGCACATAAGGAACTTTGACACCTTCCGAAACCAGCTCACGCGTCTTCAATGTGATGGATTCCGAGCTCAAATTCCTTGTTCTCCATAAATGTATGCAAATGAGATGAGTTTAGGCTCGATGCTACGTAAATAGTACAGAAATGCGTGTAAAAATGAGGTAAAAACCTTATATAAAATAGACGCATCACCTTTATCGACCAATTGACTAGTCCTGTCGGCGTGAGTTTTCTCATCCCCGCGTTTCAAATCCTGATTGCGTCAAGCATACCATTGACGTTACACATTTCTATTTCATCAAAGAGCATTCATTTCCTTCGTGCACGAGGCTAGGGCACCCTCCTTACACATTTTGTTTGGATTGGTATACCTCTCGAAAATCGGGGATTGATCGCTTGGTGTGTAACCACCCTTTTTAAGCCAAAACCCGTGTCAGCATTATGCATAATATAATGAACTACGAGTGCTGATATGCTATGTGATCATAAGTCCTTCCGTGTCATTTACAACCTTTTAACACCTTTTTGCGCTGTTATAATGGCTTTCAAACCATTTCAAAAGTACCTTTCCATGCCGTCGTAATGACGATTTTCAAGCCGATTTTTACAACCATTTCAAAAGCACCTTTTCATGCCTTCGTAATGACGATTTTCAAACCGGTTTTTACAACCATTTCAAAAGCACCTTCTCATGCCGTCGTAATGACGATTTTGAAACCGGTTTTTACAACTATTTCAAAAGCACGTTTTCATGCCGTTGTAATGACGATTTTTAAACCGGTTTTTACAACCATTTCAAAAGCATCTTTTCATGCCGTCGTAATGACGATTTTCAAACCGGTTTTCATAACTGTTTCAAAAAACACTTTTTAGACCATCGTAATGACGATTTTCAAACCGGTTTTTCAAAACCGTTTCAAAAGCAGTTTTTGCGCCGTTATAATGGCCGTTTCAAGACAGAGATTTTAACCCATTTTGCGCCCACATAATGGCCCTTTCAAAACCCGAATATGACACACCTTTTTTCGCGGCTTTTCAAATCTCGAGGACCACACACCGTCCTCGACACCACAACAATTTAAAACCTTTCCAATCTCAATTTTCAAAACGCACGATTTTTTATTTCAAAGCCGTCTTCGTAAACAAGACATTGTTTTCAAAGCCGCCGCAACTTCAACATAAACCGTTTTTTGAAAACAAACCTAAGACAACCGTTTTCAACTGGGTAACTCTTTTTGAAAATTTCTATTTTCGAAAATTTTAGTCCACCACTCCAATTCCGCCTCGTGTCTACCGAGTCAAAGCAAACGTACTTATGGGTCTTTACTTACGAGTCATCTCACCTCGAGAGTCGTTCAATGGCATAATGCCCTTACGTTGAACGCGTGTCAAAGTCCGATCAACACTGTCACACCATAAATCGAGTTAGCACCGAGGCCCCACACACGGTTGCCCTCGCCTCTTCGAGTCCAAAGTGTCTTTCCATCTTTTGTGTTGTCTGCATTTAGTCGTTAAACCGTGTCTGATTGGGATGTAACGCGAGCCATTTTCTACCTCAGAGCCATGGCTCCATCTTCAACTTCGTCCAACAACAACAACGTTGACAATAGAGATCTCACAACTGCTCAGCTAGCCAGCCTGCTCACAGACCTTAAGGTCACTCTGGACTGTGTCGAGACCCGTATCGACAACCTGGAAAACAAGGAAATCAGAGAACACAACACTCCGCCTTTAACCGAAACTGAGAAAAGGCTTAAACTCTTGGAAGAACAACTCTTAGCTCGCGGAAACAATATCGACCTCGAGAACAATCGAAGGTTCGAACCCGTTGGGGATCAACTGCCTGACAACTTTACCTTAACTGATGTGCCTAAGTTCAAGGGAGTGGAGGACCCACTCAATCACATTCGGGCCTTCAAGGATTACATGCCCATCAAAGGGGTCAAACAGGAACTATTCACCCAGATCTTTCCATTGTCCCTGGAACCGGGTCCCCGCCAATGGTACTATTCCCTCGACCCAAAGAGCATTACATTTTGGGACGAAGTCGTCGTTGAATTTGCTAAACAATAGGCCGGTAACATCGAAATCCATATGATAAAGAGCGATTCACCGAATTCCTAACCCGTTGGAGAAGGGTGAGCACCCAATTGGTCAGTAAGCCCAGTGAATCAACCTTGGTGGAGAAGTTTGTCAACAACCTCTGTCCAGTTTATGCAAACTTACTATGGTATCAAGACATAAAAACCTTCCAAGATCTGCACATCCTCGGGACTCGCATCGAAGATGACCTACGCAAGGGCATTCTAGCCAAAACTACAGGTAGAGGCTATTAAGGGTCTACATCAATTGGATCTCATTCCTACGGTCAAACAAACAAAATTGACTAGGTTAACCTCCTTGAACCAACTATAAGAAAACCCGAGCGTCCTTAAAGGGCATTCACCAACTTGCGAACAACCTATGCCAGCGCCCTAAAAAGGCCCATGGACCAAGGGAAGATACAACCAATCGGGCCCACTCCGGACCCGTCTAAAGCAAATAAAACCCGCTTCTGGAATCCTAACGCCTACTGCCAGTATCACCAAGGAAAAGGCCATGACACAGAAGCTTGCTTCAAGCTAAAGCACGCCATTCAAGATATGATTGAGAAAAGAAATTACCCTTATCTCCGCCGGAAAAACCAAATAACAAGACAAACCCCTTGGGAATCCACACCATCTCCAATGATGATCCAACTCTAGATTGCTCACACCTCATCCAGCCTATTGAGGACGAGGTGAATGCCTTGGAAAAGGACACCCTGGACGGGATGTTCGTATTCAGCGCCGCAACCATGCTCACCATGTTTCAACAAGTTGAAGAAGCCATAGCCAGTCTCTCAGAAAGGATCACCAGACTTGAGGATGCCTACCACCGGCTGATATTCAACCCGCCAACACCAGCACTACGCCCAAGGGAGGGTCCTCAAATCACCAAAAACTCCCAATTCCAGAAGGAAATGCTCCCGCGACCAGTCTGGCATGCACCCCATAATAATGAACCCCACAATAATCGGCCCCACAAAAACTTCTCCTACAAAAACTATCCACCGAGGAATACCCCTCCAAGGTACCCTCGCGACCCCGAAATCAACGGTATCTGGAGAGACGGTGTAGAAGATGTCTATATTGTTTCGGGAAAGGGCAATCGAGCAAAAGAGTTCGATCACCTTACTCGATCCGGACGCCCGTACCTGAATCCTAACAACACAACAATTAATCAAACAATAAATGATCAAATCATCCCGGACGTGGACGTTCAACCCAGGGTTTCCGAGAACTCGATCGTTAAGCAACTACAAAAAGCCAAGGCCGAAATATCCATTTGGCAACTGATTGCCACGTCCTTCGAACATCGGCAGGCTTTTCTACAAGCCTTGGGGAAGTTGACAATTCCCTCTACCTCCTATGTTTAAGAAGTGGTATCACACATGACAAAGGATATCCCTGACCTGAACAACCCGGTCATCTTCTCCGACGAAGATATCCCGCCGTTCGGAGCCGACCATAACTTGGCCATGTACATCACTGAGCAGCGCCTGAAGAAGAACGTACCTATGGTCCTAGTGGATGACGGATCTGCAGTCAACGTCATTCCCCTCAAAACGACCCACAAACTAGGTTTCAAGGAAGCTGACTTGATCCCGACTAATCAAGGAGTGTGTGCCTACGACGGCACTCGTCGTAAGGTCGCAGGCCTCATCACCCCGACCATTGCAACAGGACCCCTGGAAAGACAAGCCAGTTTTGAAGTGGTCGATATTGACGCCTCATTCAACATGCTCCTAGGGCGCCCCTGGATTCATGCCGCCAAAGCCGTCACCTCAACCCTTCATCATAAAATCACGGTCCCTTTTGACGGGAAAACATACACAATTCCTGCATCCCCGATCAAGGCTACCATGAAGAAGGGAATAGCCTCTCAAGTCATTGAAGAGGACGACAATAAAATGTGGGGGTTCCAATCTGTGAATGCTCTAACCGATGAATCAGCACTCTTCGATTGTGACCCGTTCTCAAACCTCACAGTCAACCGCATCTTGATGCGTTAGGGTTATTTCCAGGGCCTACCTCTCAACCCGCTAAAAAGCACCTTGCCTCCCATGAAACAGGCCAAGGTCCCCAACATCCCTTTCGGGCTAGGCTACGAGCCAACCGATGAAGACAACCAGGAAAATGGGTCACCTAGTACGGAAGCGCAAAATGCAAGGTGTCATCCTTTGCCCATACCAATTGACCCTCAATGGCTACTTCGTCCCCCAGGGAGAGTCCGAGCTTTACAATGGCTTTCATGAGCCAAAGTACGACCCTGTAGCAAAGGTCAAGCACCCGGGCGTAGAAGTCTTTTAAGACTGCTACTTCATCCCCGATAACACCAAAGCTGCGTCGACCAAGTCTGAATCAACCCATTTACTAGATGGGCAAGCCTTGAGTGTCCTTTTCAGAGAAGACAACATCAAGCACCTCAATTATGAGGACATCATCAGCATTGCTCTCAAAGACAACCTGTTCGATCCCACTGCCTTAATCTCTAATACTGACCCAGAGAAAGCTACCCAAGGCTGGAGGAAGACTGTCAAATGGACCGATCGTCAAGGCCGCATTCTCAAGATCACAACTGAAGAAGGCCCCATATTCAAAGAGGGAAGTGAAGATGAGACTGAGTCTGAGTCCGAGTCTGATGACAAACTTGAGTTAGAGTCTGTCTTAGCTCCTAGCGCTCCTGATGTCCCGGTCAAAGTCCCTTTTCCACTGTTTTATCACGAACTTATGGTTGCCTCTTCAAGTGGATACGTAGGCAGTCCTTTCTTACACAAGAAGGATACAACCACAACACCCCAAACAAAATCAACAAAACTTTTGAACTACGAGCATGGTTTGATTGCACCTCTTCAGGTGGATACATAGGCAATCCTTTCTTACACAAGAAGGATACAACCATCCCCACACAAAAACAATCACCTATACAAATTCCAAAAAAAAATGGAAGCATTCCCTTTCCCAGGAAAACAAAGAACAAAAAAGGCCTTTCTCCCTTCCCACAAAAATCCCCTTCACATATGCAATGTTTAGGATAATTCAAACCGAATTGCCTTTACGAAATGGATGGAAGAAACAACAAGCGTTCACAACTCTTTTTAGCACGAGCAATCCTCGTATTTAATTAATAGTAATACTAGCACAAAAACACATAATACATAGCTAGTACAACATAATAAAAACACATAAACACTAATACAACATAATAATAAAGTGGGTAATGGAGGTCTTCATTCTTCCATTCTACCCTTGCCTATCATGGGCTTCCTCTTCGGGACGGATCCACAACGGCAACGGCATCCGGTCTACTACAAAACCCCATGCTCGGTCCAAGCCGAGCCCACACACGGCTCACCATCTCTTTGGGGACCCTAGCTCCTCCTTTTCGGTGGCCTCACCACATCCGAGCTAACGTCATCGGCAAAGTCGTCAAAGAAGGCACGGTTTGCTTTGCCAACCTCCCTATACTTCAAGTCGACAACTTCATCTTTGTGGAACTTTGACCTTTGTTCCAAGGTTTGAGCTCTAGACCATTTGACATAAGCAGGAGTCACCCATGTAGTTGAAGCAGGGTTTGGTACCTCCCAAGTCGGCCGAGTGGCCCACCACCTCTCGAAAATCTCCATAAGCTCGGAGTTTTGGAAAACACTCTCTTGGACGAGAGTATCTTGAGCGGACACCTTTTGTTTACGACCCATTTGTCTCATAAGCCTTTCGGGATAAATGAAGGAAACAACCTTCAAGTCCACCACCTTCAAGGAGCAAGAACAAGCGGCCAGAGCAGGCAACCCAATGAAGGACCTCAAGTGCCACCACGGCACAACCCAACGGATATGAGGACCACCCTCCTCCACCAATTTCGAGGTCCAATAGGCCTCGGTGGATGCAAAACTATCTGAATACAACTTCTTCCTCATAGTAAGGTGACAGAAGCGGTAAGAAGAAGCATCAACCGGAGGCTCAACATACCTTAGCCTCTCCATAAGACATACTTGGAGGATCCTCGGAGATCCAAACGAGGGAACTTCTATAACACCCCCATACAACAAGTGCCTTACCAGGACCACTCAAGGCATGGAAGTGCTACCATCTCGGTTACCCGAGGCAATGATAATCAAATGACAATGAAGAAACATAATTTAAATAACAAAATAGTTTAAAGTCATTACATGATCAAAACCAAAACAAAAACTGAAATACAAGGTTCTCAGACCAACGGTCTAATCAGCTAATTGAAATGTTTATTAAACTACTAAGCTACAGCGGAAGACTTCTATCATCGAGACGGTGGCACATCCCGGCTATCCCAAAGAACTCGACTCATACCGCTCAATAATCGCTCACCATCCCCGAATGGATCACCACATTTTAAAACATTAAACGGGTCGATACTAATCACACAATTTATATAAACCAACAATACAATAAAACAAACAAATCAATCATCACGGATATTCTCCGAACTCCAAACCCAACTCCACAATCCCGACTACACACTAAAGTGTGTAGCCCCGCCAGAGTGCCCATCGCAACAGTCACTCCTCGCGCCTGGGGGACCGCAGCCGTTCCCACCTAAGCCCCGCTCATCTCCATCGAGCGATAAATCCAAATCCATTAATGTGCACATCCCTTCTATGGCGGGTTCCATAGAAGGCGAATCATGGGCGTGAAGCCACTCCCGTAAGTGACTCCACTTAGCCAGGGATGCACCCCGAAGAACACAGACAGATACAATCAATCACAACTACTATCAGCAACCAAATCCAGCAATCGTCACAATAAGAGTATGATAATATTCAACAACCACAAAACACCACAACACATTATGGGACTAATACTGAGTAGGGAAACCCTACCTAGAAAGCACAACACAATCAGACGATCTCACAGCTGATATCAAAACGCTTCCTCTACGAATCCTCCTCCTAACATACAAACATATAATCACTACCAATCATAAAATACAACAAAACCCCTAAATCCCAACACTAGGGTTTAACCAACTTTAATGAAATACTATAAAAACGGTACATAGATCTTACCCTCGACACAAGGATCACAACGGTACAAAGAAAGGTAAAATCCGACCTTCCAAGCTCCGGGATTTGCCAACAATGCGATTGATGCGAAGAACGTAGTTTGATTTCTCTCTTTGAAAGTAATTAGGTTTTAAAAGTGTTTAAAGAAAAGTGACGGAAGGTATTATATACTTAATCGCATTATTAACAAAACCCGACAAATCAACCCCCGTAAACCGGCTACTCGATCGAGTAGTTGAGGACCTGAGGTACTCGATCGAGTGCCCCCTTACTCGATCGAGTATCTACGTTACTCGATCGAGTACCCAACAGGTCAGAAACTATTTTAAACTGCAACTCACCCTTACTCGACAGAGTAAGGCCTACTCGATAAATCCGTAGTATTACAGTCTTCCCTCCTTAAAAAGAACTTCGTCCCCGAAGTTCAAACCACAACAAAACAAAGACTCACACTACCACACTCCCAACTCAACAACCAAAACAAACTCAACATAAAACCTGTTAATAACCCAAACTCAACCCGACTCAACGACAACAACCATACCGACACAACATAAAAAGGGTATAAAAACTCTTAAAAACTCTTTGCGATCATCTCCTACCCCCCTAAAAGAAACAAGGTTACGTCCCCGTAACCATACATACCTGATCAAAAAGGAAAGGGTAACTCTCTCTCATTGCCTCCTCTGCCTCCCATGTAGCTTCCTCAGTCTCGTGGTTAGACCAAAAGATCTTAAGCAAAACTGTCTCACCCCTCCTAGTCTTCCTAACCTTCCGGTCAAGAATCTGCTTAGGTACCTCAAGATATGATAAGGACTCATCTAGCTCTAAGCTCTCTGCCTCTAACACATGTGATGGGTCACTC
This sequence comes from Silene latifolia, assembly GCF_048544455.1. Lineage (NCBI taxonomy): Eukaryota > Viridiplantae > Streptophyta > Magnoliopsida > Caryophyllales > Caryophyllaceae > Silene > Silene latifolia. Next base: position 70,295 of record NW_027413191.1, on the reverse strand, counting down.
ACATACTTCTGCAGCTGCGACACATGAAATACATTATGCACTCTCTCTAACGCATCTGGCAACGCCAGACGATATGCAACCTCTCCAACCCGCTCTAAGATCTCATAAGGCCCGATGAACTTCTGACTTAGCTTGCCCTTCTTCCCAAATCTCATAACCCCACGCATAGGAGACACTTTCAGAAGAACCTTATCCCCAACCTGAAACTCTATATCCCGGCGATGTAGATCTGCATAACTCTTTTGCCTATCCTGAGCTGCTCTCATCCGTTCCCTGATCATCTTAATCTGTTCAACCATCTCATATACCATCTCTGGTCCTAGAACCACTATCTCAGCACTGTCGTCCCAAAAAATCGGACTCCTGCATCTCCTCCCATATAAAGCCTCAAACGGTGCCATGCCAATACTAGTGTGGTAGCTGTTGTTGTAAGAAAACTCTATCAAATCCAACCTCTTTTCCCAGCTACCACCAAAGTCCATCACACAAGCTCGTAACATATCCTTAAGAGTTTTGATTATTCTCTCAGTCTGACCATCTGTCGCAGGATGAAAAGCTATACTCATCTTCAAAGTTGTTCCCAAAGATTCCTGCAACTCTTTCCAAAACCTTGAGATAAATCTCGCATCTCTGTCAGACACTATGTCCTTAGGGACTCCATGTAACTTTAGCACATTCTTTCGATAAGCCATAGCTAATTGTGCTTTAGTCCATGTATCTTTCATTGGCACAAAGTGAGCTGACTTGGTCAGTCGATCCACTATCACCCATATCATGTTGTTACCCTATTGACTCTTTGGCAAACCCACGATAAAATCCATAGAAATGGATTCCCACTTCCACTCAGGTACCTCTAAAGACTGAATCTTACCTTGTGGTCGTCGCTGTTCCCCTTTAACTCTCTGGCATGTTAAACAACGGGCCACAAACTCAGCTGTTTCTTTCTTCATCCCAGGCCACCAAAACGTGTTCTTCAAGTCCTTGTATAGTTTGTCACCACTTGGATGTACTGAATATGGTGTACAATGTGCCTTTGTCATGATAGTCTTTTTCAGCTCCTCATCATTAGGGACACACCACCTACCATCGAACCTCAAACTACCATCTGTATGAATAGAGAATCGAGACACTGTCCCTTTCTCTACTCCAGCTCTCCACTCAACCATCTTAGGATCTAAAGCCTGTCTACCTCGAATATCATCATAAAGATAAGGCTGTACTGTCAAATCTCCCACCGCATCCCCTCTCTGCATCATATGTATCCCAAACTTCCCCACCTCGTCTCTCAACCTCATCAAAGATAGAGCTGTACACAGGGAATGTACACTCTTCCTGCTCAAAGCATCTGCAACAACATTGGCTTTCCCTTCATGGTAGATAATATCCATGTCATAATCGCCAATCAGCTCCATCCACCTCCTCTGTCTCATGTTCAACTCCTTTTGAGTGAAGATGTACTTGAGACTCTTGTGATCCGAAAATACCTTAAAGGTCGCCCCATAAAGGTAATGTCTCCAAATCTTGAGAGCAAACACCACTGCACCCAACTCTAGATCATGTGTAGGGTAGTTCTCCTCATATGGCTTCAATTGCCTAGAAGCATAGGCAATCACCTTACCGTTCTGCATCAACACACATCCCAACCCATTCTTTGAGGCATCTGTATACACCTCAAAGTTCTCGATCCCTTCAGGCAATGCTAAGATAGGAGCTATGGTCAAACACTCCTTTAATGTTTGGAACGCCTTCTCACAACTCTCATCCCAACTAAACCTGTTCTCTTTCCTCATCAAAGCTGTCATAGGTCTAGCTATCTTGGAGAAATCTTTCACGAACCGTCTATAGTATCCAGCTAAACCCAAGAAACTCCCGATCTCAAAGAACATTCTTTGGTCCTTCCCACTTTGTCACTTTGCCTCAATCTTTGCCGGATCCACACTACTCCTCCTTAGAGATCACATGCCCCAGAAAAGCAACTTTCTCTAACCAGAACTCACACTTGGATAGCTTAGCATACAACTCATGCTCCCTCAAAGTCTGCAACACAATCCTCAGATGCTCCTCATGCTCCTCCTTAGTCTTAGAGTAGACTAAGATGTCATCGATAAACACCACCACAAACTTGTCCAAAAACTGTCTGAAGATTTTGTTCATCAAATCCATAAACACAGCCGGTGCATTAGATAACCCAAACAGCATCACTACATACTCATAGTGGCCATACCTCGACGTGAAAGTTGTCTTTGGTATGTCCACCTCTCTAATCTTCACCTGATGGTACCCCGACCTCAAATCAATCTTAGAAAAGACTAATGCACCACTCAACTGATCAAACAAGTCATCTATCCTTGGCAAAGGATACTTGTTCTTCACCGTCACTCGGTTCAGCTCCCTGTAATCTATGCACAACCTCAAACTCCCATCTTTCTTCTTCACGAAAAGGATTGGTGCTCCCCACGGCGATACACTAGGTCTAATGTATCCCTTCTCTATCATATCATCTAACTGTTTCCTGAGCTCCTCCATCTCTTTAGGACCCATCCGGTACGGTGCCTTAGAGATTGGCCCCGTACCCGGTTTCAACTCAACTGTGAAATCTATCTCCCTCTTCGGTGGCAACCCCGGAATCTCCTCTGGAAAAACATCGGAAAACTCTCCCACCACTGGTATCTGATCAACTGTCGGACTCTCTATCCGGTCATCTCTCACATGGCATAAGATCAAAGGGCATCCCTTCCTCAGATAAGACTTCAAGGTGACAGCTGCAATCAACTTAACTTTGGGTTTGACTAGAAACCCACGATAAGACACACTAACACCCTTAGGCCCTCTCAAAGACACTTTCTTTTGATGACAGTCTATCTTAGCTTTATACTTTCCCAACCAATCCATCCCGACTATCATCTCCAAACCGTCAAAAGGAAACTCTAGCAAGTCTACAGGTAGGTCAACTTGCCCAACTATCATAGACACATCTCTAAACAACCTCCCACATGATACAGACTCACCCGAAGGTATAAAAACTTTCTCACTTACAAACTCATATACCCTCAAACCCAACCGTTTAACATGACTCGAAGATAAAAACGACTGAGATGCCCCCGAATCAAACAAAACAAAGGTATGAATACCGTTAACAAGAAAAGTACCAGTGATAACATGTGCATCATCCTCAGCTGCTTTCTTGTCCATCATGAATAGCTTTCCACTAGTCTTCTGTCCACCTCCCTGGACAGTACTGGCTGATGTGGTCGGCTTAGCACCCGACCCATGATTGTTGTTGTTGTTCGTAGCTGGTTTCTGATAAGAATTACCGCCATTGCGGTTACCTCCACCCTGATAGCTCTGACTTCCCCGGCTAGACCATGACCCAGACGGTCTATTGCTCGCATAACTCTGTGCAGGTCCATGAGAATAGCTTCCCCGAGCCGATCCCTGAAAAGCTCCTGGTGCACTCGTGCACTCATGTCTCTTGTGGCCTACACCGCCACAGCCAAAGCAAGTCATCCCCCAACTACCACTACTACTCACACGGCCACGCCCAAAGGAAGCCCCAGCACTGAACCCTGACCCAGAAGAAAACCCTCTAGCTTAATTGTGGTTGCCTTTCTTGTGACTAGATTGGCCACCACCCTCACTCTCAGCCTTTCTTTTCTCAACACCCACTCTCTCCTGAGCCATCTCCACCAACCTCTCGGCTCTCCCACCCTCTCTCATAAGCTTCCTTAACATCAGTAAGGACTCCCACAGGTAGCTTATCCATGATCTTAGGGGTCAACCCCCTCTCAAAACTCAGCGCCAGGTTCTCCTCACTCAAACCCATATCCTCAGCATACCTAGACTTCTCATTAAACTGCTTATAGTACTCAGCAACTGACATATTAGATGTCATCTTAAACCCATCAAACTCCTCCCTTAGCTTACTCCTCACATGTTCCGGTACAAACTCTTTTCTCATAGCCCTCCGAAACTCTTCCCAAGGTATAGCGGTAAGCCCTGGTTCGCATACATCTCCCTAGCACTCACCTTCACCTTATCCCACCACTCGCCAAATTTTGCTTCCCTCGGGTAGAACACAGCTTGTTCTACTCTCATCTCATCGGACAAGTGAACCGGTCTAGTATGTTCTCCATCTCACGATGCCAGTTGTCAAGAAGGTTTGGTTCCCCGGTCCCCTTGTACTCTTTTGGGTTAAACCTCGCTATATAGAGACTGATCTTAGAGTGATCAACCTCCTTATCCTTATCTTTTCCCACTTTCTTTAAGGCCTCCGTAAGAGCATCCTGGTGCTCCAACATCTTAACGATATCATCTATGTTCATGGTCTCAGCTCTCGCATAAAAAGCGTTTCTCTTGGGTGGCATCTTGAAACTATATAAGAAAGGGTAGACATAAACATACGCACTAAAACCTCAAAACACGAAAGCGGACTGCCCAGAACACACTCGATCGAGTGCCTAAACCTACTCGATCGAGTAAGAGGCTACTCGATCGAGTGCCCCCCATACTCGATCGAGTGCCTTGACATCAGACTCCAAACAGACCTTCTGATCTCTAACATACTCGACCGAGTAGCCAGGCTACTCGATCGAGTGGCCCTCTACTCGATCGAGTGCCCGAGGTACTCGATCGAGTGCCCAAAAACACGATTCTGGTTGCAAAATCGTCAAATACCCACTCGATCGAGTCAGACCCACTCGATCGAGTCATGCTAACTCGAATATGCTACCCGCATGCTATATCATATCCCAACATACTACACAACTTTATAAACTCAACATTATACTATAGTTAAGCATGCGATTCTACCAAACTTTTCACATGATCTACAAAACAATTATATCATGTTATCAAACGCCACATAGTAAACATCCAACATGCTTCTTGTTCAAACAACAGTTCTATATACTTCACCAACCTTTCATGCACACACTCAACCTTCTCCTCCAAACATCCAACAATTACAGCATACATCACCACACTCACATGCAAACTAACAAACATCACATACGACCTTGACATATACCCCCCATGTGACCGGTTCAAAATTGTAGGGCGAGTTCGCGACTTTAGGACGTCTCCCAAGCCTTTGCATTAGCTCCTACAACCTTTACCCCGGGTTTATTTTAATTGACTCCCTATATTCATTGGATTCATTGGTTACAGGTTTAAGGATCGTCGCTTTGATACCATTTTGTAACACCCCCATACTCCAAGTGCCTTACCAGGACCACTCAAGGCATGGAAGTGCTACCATCTCGGTTACCCGAGGCAATGATAATCAAATGACAATGAAGAAAGATAATTTAAATAAAAAAATAGTTTAAAGTGATTACATGATCAAAACCAAAACCAAAACTGAAATACAAGGTTCTCAGACCAACGGTCTAATCATCTAATTGAAATGTTTATTAAACTACTAAGCTACAGCGGAAGACTTCTATCATCAGACGGTGGCACATCCCAGCTATCCCAGTAACTCGACTCATACCTGCTCAATAACTGCTCACCATCCCCGAATGGATCACCACAGTTTTTAAAACATTAAACGGGGTCAGTACTAATCACACAATTTATATAAACCAACAATACAATAAAACAAACAGCTCAATCATCACAGATATTCTCCGAACTCCAAACCCAACTCCATAATCCTGACTACACACTAAAGTGTGTAGCCCTGCCAGTGCCCATCGCAACAGTCACTCCTCGCCGCCGATGGGGACCGCACCGTTCCCACCTAAGCCCCGCTCATCTCCATCGAGCGATAAATCCAAATCCATTAATGTGCACATCCCTTCTATGGCGGGTTCCACAGAAGGCGAATCATGGGAGTGAAGCCACTCCCGCAAGTGACTCCACTCAGCCAGGGACGCACCCCGAAGAACACAGACAGATACAATCAATCACAACTACTATCAGCAACCAAATCCAGCAATCGTCACAATACGAGTATGATAATATTCAACAACCACAAAACACCACAACACATTATGGGACTAATACTGAGTAGGGAAACCTTACCTGGAAAGCACAACACAATCAGACGATCTCACAGCTGATATCAAAACGCTTCCTCTACTAATCCAACTCCTAACATACAAACATATAATCACTACCAATCATAAAATACAACAAAACCCCAAAATCCCAACACTAGGGTTTAACCAACTTTAATGAAATACTATAAAAACGGCACATAGATCTTACCCCCGACGCAAGGATCACAACGGTACAAAGAAAGGTAAAATCCGACCTTCCAAGCTCCGGGATTTGTCAACAATGCGATTGATGCGAAGAACGTAGTTTGATTTCTCTCTTTGAAAGTAATTAGGTTTTAAAAGTTTTTAAAGAAAAGTGACGGAAGGTATTATATACTTAATCGCATTATAAACAAAACCCGACAAATCAACCCCCGTAAACCGGCTACTCGATCGAGTAGCTGAGGTACTCGATCGAGTGCCCCCTTACTCGATCGAGTATCTACGTTACTCGATCGAGTACCCAATAGGTCAGAAACTATTTTAAACTGCAACTCACCCTTACTCGACAGAGTAAGGCCTACTCGATAGAGTACCCAGAGACTCATAAATCCGTAGTATTACAACTTCTCTGCAAGAACCCTTCTTGTCCAAAGCTTGAATGATCTCGCCAAGCACCAACCACGATGGATCCCACCCGTGCTCCATTTACTCGACAACATGCACAAGGGTCATACTACCATACCATCTTGACTCCTCCTTCAAGGCATCGATAAGGAGGTAAGCATGCACTAGGAAAAAGGCAAGATCCCTTCTCCTATCCACCTCCGAGATATTAACATCCAAGCGGTTTGAGAAGATGTTGTTAAGAGCCAACATATCCACACCATGAGAAGCAAGGAGAGAGTTCACTTGGCTCGTCGAGAAACCCAACATGGAACGAAACTTCTCATTGTAACACAACCGAGTCGGTGGAAGCACTGGAGTACAACCCGGCCACCCTCCAATGGCAGCCACTTCTTCGGCAAGAGAGCAAATTTCACCTTTTAGGAAAACGAAAACATGATGTTTCGAATCCAAAACCGAGGGCATGCTTCAAGGAATGGGATTGTACCTTAACTTGACGAAGCACCAACAATTGACCAACTCCCATTACAACGAGTTGATACTTCTCAGGAGGCGATAAATCCCGACACCAATGTCGCAACCTATTTTCAAAAGTATCCATGAATTATTTTGTGGAAGAAGAAGAAAGGTTTTCGTAGAGATATTTTTTGTGTTTCGGATGATGAAACAATGAAGCACAAACGTCCCTATTTATACAAAACAATCAGCGCCTTTTTTTTCGAAAAAAGGGGAAGCCACCTTGTATCGCCCAGAGGCTCACGCTTCTTTGGGGTGATTCTAAGAATCTGCACCTTGACTTGTCCCTGTCATGTTGTGCTTCTTTCTGACCCATCATTTTTCTCGCCTTAAAGCTCGCGCCTCTTCAGGCCTATCCGGAAAGTTTTGTGTTTTCTCACACTAACATTTCCTTAGATTCGTCTTTTACGAAATCCGACACGGTTTCCATGACGCAGCATTAAACAAAGGATTTTTTTTTTCTTTTTTTAGGGGGAAGGGCTAGTCGCCCCTATCCGCGACGGATCATTTCCATGTCATTCGAAAATTTCGAAATTTTTTTCAAAATTTTTCGCATTTTCACAAAAATCAAAATTGCTAACATAACATCAATTTTTCTCAAAATACTCTTGCCAATCCGAGTCTTGATCTCGCAAAAATCAAAATTAACACACTTACAAAACTTCTTTTGAAATTTATCCTTGATGGTTTGAGTTTTAATTTTCGAGTCGCAAATCATTTTTGGCAAAATCCGATGCAACTTAATTCAAGCAGGAATTAATTTTTCGAAATTTCAAAACAATTTTATTTGAAAAATCCAAACGTGACGACTTGTCGCGGAATTTTCAAAATTTCTTTTTAATTTTAATTTTAACTTTGAGTAATCGTGGTTATTTTTGTTTTCACCAAATATTTTTGCGTGTTTACGTGTATGCGTATGTGCTACCTGTTGCCTGGTTTCTACACTAACAATGCAAGAACAAATGCCGAAGCAAGTGGGGAATGAGCCGTTGACCATGCTCCTCCGAAACATAACACAAAAAACCCAAACACAAACAAACTACAAACCAAAAACACATATATACAAACCGCCTCAAGCAAAATATACACATACACGAATTAAGGTCCAAAACACGGACAAACAACTACAACTACTCGACGCATCACAGCGGGCCAGCCTCGATCTCACGAGGAGTCGCGGGCAAACCAGACACAACCTCTTACTCCGGCACCCTCTCAGGAGAAATCTCCAACGTCTCCTACTCGATCGTGACACGAAGCTCCTTCGCCTCGGCCAACCGAGCCCTAAGAGAAGCGATCTTAGCATCGCGGCTCCACAACTCGTCCTCGCGATACCTCAACTCCTGACCACGAGCAGTGAGTCCAAGCTCCTGTGCCTGGATCGTCGCCCTCGCCATGTCCAACTCAGTACGGACCCGAGAAAGCTCTGCCGGATCCGCAGTACTCTGCAAAACACAATACAGGCCGTTAAGATCTAAACATGAAAGGCAACAAAAAAATGCAAAAATAACCAACAAAAGGCACTTGCACAAGCCGAGACTCCCTCACAGCCTAGTCACCAGCAAGTGTTCTCCACCGGTTAGCCATCTGCCACAAAGCCTGATGACTAACGATCGACACCTACACAACAAAACAAAAACCTTTCAACAAAACAACAACAAGACACGGGGCAAAATACAAACAGGAAGGAGGGCTCAAACTAGAAGCTCACCCTGAAAACCGTTAACCTCGACTCCATGCCAACGTCCGTCACCTCAGGAACCGCGGGCTCTGGCAGACGCAATTGCAGCTCCTCACCGCTCGGCCCCTGGAAAGTGGTATGCGCCGTGAAAGCTGGGGGTTGGGTCCTCATGAGGTCATCAACACCCTATGTTGGGAAACCAAGTCAAAGGTAACAAACCCTTCCACCTAAAAACAAAGAGTGGAAATGAGCAAAGGACCAAGGGAAATATACCTCGATCGGATACCAAGCGAGCCTCGACAAACGAAAGGTGTCGTAGTCGGCCTCCCGCAACAACAGTTCCTCATCTCCACGACCGTGAAGGTGCTCCTCAACCTCGCCAGGTGTCGTCTCCTGGAATAACACCCTAGGCGGGTCGATCGGCACCACGAAGGTCTCACTAAAGCACTAACGAGCCAAACGCTCGCCAAGGTACCAAATCGGGTCAATCGTCATCTCTAAGTACAAGCGCTGGAAACTACGAGGCCGCAAGCGTTCCCTGACAAAGGTCGGCACACCCGTGTAGTGCTCCCCAAGCCACCCAACAAACTGCACTCATGACAAAGCTAGTCAACTAACTGGGGGCTTTGTAGCTACCTATTCTGTTGGAGTTTGTGTCCTTAACAATAGTGCGATCACATTATTGAAACTCATGATAAGAGTACGTGTAGAGATGATTCATTTATATATGTCAACTAATCAACATTAATCGTTAATGATTGGCTAACTAGAAATTGACATTACTGTCGTTTGACGGTGGTGATCAGTTGTTCTCTTAAGGTCACACCTAAAGGACGATTCCCTTAATAGATAATTTAATTAATTGTATATCGATACAGATTAATTGATTCCTTATAATTGAACAATTTACATCTATGAATGAGGATATATATATATATATATATATATATATATATATATATATATATATATATATATATATATATATATATATATATATATATATATATATATATATATATATATATCTTATTGTAATTCGATTAAATAAGATTCGATTTAGTAATTAAAATGTTATATTACTAAAATTTGTTTATGAAACAATTAAGAGAGAATGGTTAATCTTAATTACAAAGTGTTGTAGATTATTTTAACATGATCCATTTTGTGAATAACATTTAATTTGTTAAATGTAAATTAGTGAGACTAATAACATGTGAGTTGTCACATGTCATACAACATTACAAAATGACAATTGAAAAAAAAAAATGGGTGTACACATTATGGGTGGACCGAAATAATGGATATTCTATGTTTATTGTAAAATGTTTTTAAATTGTTTTAAAAACATAATCATGACCTAACCATTTATAGCTTTTACCTTACACATTTTGGTAAGAGAAAAAGAAAAAGGTGAAGGCCATGCATTGGCTTTGTGAGGCTTCCCAAACCAGCACACCCTTAGACAAATAAGAAAATTGATTTTCTTATTTTGATAATTCATTCATCTCTTTTTTTTTCCTCCTCTCTCCTTCTTCCTTTTCTCTCTAAAATAAGTTTTAGATCAAAATTGTTCAAGTAAGAAATCTAATAAAATCATTCTACATTACTATAGTAGTAATATCATTTTTATTAGATTAATATAAGGTTACTAATTATATTACCTAGTTAGTAATTTAATTAGTTTTAAGGGTTTGTCTTGGTGCAACTTAGAGAAGGTATTCCAATATGAATACTTGAAGTTTTGGAGGATCATCCATTTACTAATAGCTCAAGATCTACAAGAGAAGGAGTCTCTTGTGGTACCCTATTTCGAACCTTACAACAATGTAAGGAGAATTTATTTTCTTCTTAATCTTCTTATTTTGTATAATTTCATTTTGCATGCAACTAGATCCATGAGATAAATTAATGAGTAATTTATAAAATCTATTAAATAAGTTTAATAGGAGTTTAAGAAACTTACAATTGGTATTAGAGCTTTGATGTTGCATGCATATCATTTTATTGTTTTTTATGAGTTATTTAATAACAAAATAAAAACTAAAATTTGTGATTTATAAGGATAAAGCCACGAAATTTTTTGCATGTAATATATTCTGGTTCTAAAATATTTTTAGGTCATATTGATGATTTATGGATGATTATTGCTTATTTTAATGATTTTTAGTGAAATAATTGCATTTTAATGAATAAAATGACATTTTTTAACTAAAAATAGTTAAACTTCGATTATGACCATGAAATTTTAGTATGACCTGACATGCATATTTTACTTATTATATCTAAATTTCGTATTAATGTGATTAATATTGCATGATTTATGATTTTTATGTAATAAAAATGCTATAAATGGAGGTTGAATGACTAAAATTAGTTTAACTTCATAACAGGGCACGAAATTTTAATATGTTGTCACATGCATATTTTACAGATTGTATGTACAATTTGAGATAAATGTGATTTATTCTGCATGATTTATAATTTTAATGGTTAAAATGATATAAATAGTGACTATTTTTAGCAAAAATAACTAAAATGAATTTTATGCCATGAAAATATTTCCCTAATGTTGTATATATGATATGGACATCAGATATAAAGTTGCATGATTAATTTTGATTAATTTGGTATGTTTATTGATTTGTATGTGATAAAATCGATAAAAGGGCAACTTTATTAGTCATAAAATTAATTCGAAATTTTTGGTTTAAATTTTACCATTTCCAGGTTCTGGAAATTATTTAAGAATGTTCAAAATTTTGATTTTGATTTTTCCATAATTTTTATGTTTAATTTGGAATTAAATGATAAAAGTTATGTTTTATATGATTTATTAATGAAGTAAATTATTAATATTTAGTGGGCAACTTTTATTGAGTTTTTTGAATCTTGATAATATTCCAGTATTTACAAAAATGTGATTTCGAATTTTTCCAATTTTTTATGATTTATTGGGAATCATTTCATAATTGTTATGATTAAGAGAAGTTTAATAAGCAATAATAGAAAACCAAGTTGAATTATTGTCAAAAATTGAGTAAAGACTATTTTTTGAGTCCTAAGAGAGTTAGGGTAATTAACTTGAGCTTAAATTTGATTTAAGTATTGATTTGTGATTTTAATAAGTTATTATCACGCATTTCCATAAAACCGGATTATAAACGATATAAGATTTAAGTAGGGCGATTTGGCACATTAATTTGGCATGTTAGACACATATATTAATGCTGCAATTTTTATTGATGAATGTCATATTTCATTTATATAATTTTGAATTATGTAATTTTATCTTAGTAAGGCCTTAGTTTTAATCAATATTTCCCGTAATGTAAGGGGATATTGATTCGGTTCTAATTTAATGTGATCTCGTATCACTTTTATTTTTACTAGTTTTTCATATTACAAATGTATAATAGGAATAGCTATGTATTTTTTTTATTTGTAATTCCAAAGTTTCTTCAAGACGGTGCCATTCAGAAAGGCGTTCCGATGAAGACGGTGTTCTTGAGAGGCCTGCCACTTGAAGTTCAAAGGACCAATGGAGTTGGTTTCCGAATTTGTAATAGATTATTAGATTTTCTATTTTAGGAAAAGCCATACTAGGAAATTTTTTTATTGATTTGCATTTTTCTTTATATGTTACATGTATTGCCAAATCGCCATTAACATCACATGCATTTTTATATATTTATATCGTTTTTTCGACCGTGTCGATTATAATTATTGTTAGTTCACTAATATAGTTCACATAAAAGTGATAGATAATAAATTGACAAGATCTCTCACATATTTAAAATTGAGATTAGGCTATCCAAATAGTAGGACCCATGAATTCCTTCGACATTTGGGGTAGATTCGGTTTCCCAGGGTACTTTCATTTTTCATTGGGTAAGTGGCGTAATAACAAGTTATTACACGCGAAATTTGGTTGGACTCAACGGGACATGAAGACTAGTCTTATGTTCCGGGGCTAGAGATGAACTTAACGTAATTTCATCGACCGAGAGTTATATTGTAGAATCGGTTAAAGAGTTAACCTACCAAGTTATATTAATGAGAGATGTATCGGTTTCCCCGTGCCCGAGTTAATATGGATTTGGATCTCGGAATCATTTATATAATTGGGTGGAGGTCATTATATAAATGCTAAAACATACTAAAATATTTTCATATATTAAAGATGAATGTTTCTTTTCCCACTATTTCGTTGTTTTATGTTGTTCTTTATCATTTCTCCTATTAATATACGATATCATTTCGATTTTAACTTATGTCTCCATTAAACCACTATTGTCAAAAACAAATAGAATCTCTTTCTAAATCCTCAAATGAACCGTTTAAACAGGGCATGGACTAGTTCCATAGGAATCATTCTATTCCATAGAACTCCATAAGAGTTGTCCTATGTCATATAAGATTAGTATCTTAAATTCCTAACATGCCTATGTATGATTTCTTGTGAAGAAAAGTGAATGGAAGTAATGATTAGTCAAAATATGTTTTTATAATATCTTCTATGCATCCACGGTTCAAAAATCTTATTGCTCAACCTAAACACTTGTCATCAAGTACTTAAGTTATTAAGAACATGACAATGTTAAATTGGTAAATTGATTTGTTAGAAATTTTGATTAAACCAAATACCACAATAGAGTTAACCCTTGTGAATGATTAACTAAGAATTTATATGAAGAGAAGTCTTCATCAAGTAGAAATTCTTGAAGTTAGTGGGAGCAATAAGAAGTAAGTACCTATCTTAATCGTTAAGGATAGAACTAGGATCGAAAGAGAAGATGTTAGACACTAAAATAGATACAAACTCCAATAAGTAAAGATCAAGGAAGTTGGTCGTGTGACTCCAATATATTCCTTCCTGAATATCTATGACATTGACATTGCATTCTTGCCAATTACCACCTCATGACTATTTGATACAAATTTGTGAATCATGTTAGAAATTGCCACATTTCATGATTAATAAATATGGCAAAAGGATGTCAAAACCACCTTTCTAAATGGGTATTTAGAGGATGATGTGTTCATAACACAATCCGAGGGTTTTGTAAATCCTTAGAATCCTAACATTGAATAATCGTATGACCACAAGCAAGAATAAGTTCAGAAATTTCCATGAATGGAACTAGGGTAGTTGTCATTTCATCCATGAACATATGAATGTTGTAGCATACTCATTTTAGTTTTGTATTTAGAAATGTACCTCAATAATCGTTATGATGTACAATATGTCTAAATAAGAGTATAATTCAAGTTTTTGTATAAAACGCAAAGGGTTTCTCAATTATGCAATTAAAACAAGCGTTGTGCCCTAACATACCATGATTAAATTTATGGTGAGACCATACAAATCAAGGTAATTATATTCAAACTAGAATTAAAATGTCATATATATATACAAGACTCGAGTTGGTGACCCTAAATTATTTCTCATTTCTCGATTGAAAATCGCATTAAAACTAGTTTTGACTAGTATCCCACACCATTTGATTGTGAATCTCATGAAATGTGCGAATCTTGTATTCAAAGCAAGATGGTTCTTGACTTTTCTTAAATAGTATAGCGAATAGAATAAGTTATTCACCTAACTACACTTCAATGTATGGTCGAATATATTTTCAATTTGAGAAGGTCATTATTACTTCTTCTCTTTTACCGACAAACTAGGTAGATACTTGGTATCCGCTTAATGAGGTAAGAAGAGAAATTCTTTGAATAAGTTCAATGAATTCTTCTTATAAAGTATAAAAACCAAAGTATTAGTACTTTGTTAAAATGGGGAACAATAAAGTGATGACTTTTATCTGCACCAAAAGAGAGTGATATGGTATCACAAGTTCACTTTCATTACGATATGATTGAATCTTTACTATAAAGTTGGAAGTAGTTTCTATCACAATTTTTCTAGTATTTATTTATTCCACTAAAACAAAACATAGTTAAAGCAATCAAGTACAATTCATATATGATATGATTAGGCATGGTACCTAAGTTGTAGCTTGTTTCGGAAGAAAGCATATGGCTTTGTAACCCAACTATCACGAGAACAACAGGTTTGTGGCTCGTGATGTTGTCTTTTGAGAAAAGAGGACTATTTCTTAAAGACAGAGTGGGAGAAAATGTTCAAGAGCCACAAACTGAGAATAAGACGTAGGAATATGTTCCTTCTTGGTCAAAATCAGTTATTATTTCTTCGAAACTTAAAGTGACAGGAGTCATGTTACCTTTTGAAAGTAATAAACCTGTAACTTATTAAGATGCTTTATCTAGTTTAAACTCCACAAGAGTCCGAAGTGAGCATAAACATGAAGATTTTCATTTAGCTTGGTCAATTTATTGCAAAGAGTTTTGCACGCTACAACAAAGTTTCATTGAATTCAGATTTTGTAATGGTTGGATTTTAAAATCATCTTGCATGAGTTTTGAAAATCGCAACTATCCTAAGGTAGGATGAAAACTTAAGAAGAGGTCTTAAGTAGATGTTAAGGAGTTAAAGTGTGTATTTTGATCATGTGATAAACCTTTCTCGAGTTGTCGATTAGTTTTGTTTATACATGGAGTTTAGTGGGAGTAATGTGGTGTTACTAGTCTTATATGTAAGCAACATATTGATCATTGTGAATGATGAAAGACTTAGGAGAAGAATAATATATCTCTATGGTATCCAGACCTATAAAGATAGATCTAAGAGGATATTGGCGTTAAAGTTAATATTCTTATGTTAATAAGAATCTTGACAAGTTCAAAAGTATTGAACATGAAGGAATTGAATCCATTTGCTTCCGCTGAGGGATTAATTCATTACGCTAAGATGTATTACTATTCTTAAACCTCGTATACTTGGAGTATGATGAGATGTTACAAATCGAATCCTTGAGAGAAGTCTCTATATAGCCACATAGTTCATTAGTTAGTACTCAGGAATTACTAAAGATATGAAGCTAAGCATTTAAAAATGAGATGGATTTATGTGCAAGGAGTTACACAAAAACCATACTCTAAACACATAAGGATGGTTAGAGAACCATCTGGGCTATATTATTTAAGGGGGATATCTGCGAGAAACATCCTAGGCAGTTGAACAATGAGATATGCACAACGAAAATTGAGTACACTTGCAATAATGAGATATGCAAGAAGGAAGGGATGATATTAGGATTCGGTTTTGTGAATTGGAGGAACTATGGTAGTTCGTTCCAATAATCGAAGATCCTATCCCTACTCACTGTGAGGACAGTGGGAACTATTCTAATGCAAGAGAGCCTATGTCTAGATTGGATCTAGACACGTACTGAAAAGTTTTATAATAAAGATTATACATAACAAAGGGAAAAGGTATATAGTATAGTTAGTTAAGTGCAAAGTGTTACTGAGACTTACTAACCAAAGCCTTCTCAAGGGCTTACCGTGACAAGTCATGTCATTTCAATTCAGTTGAAATTTACAACCAGATACAAAATTAAAAATGGATTATAGATTATGTAGTAATTGATATTGTATCAATTTTACATATGTGATAATATATTCGTCGTTAGAGTTTAATTACAAACTCTTTTATTACTTTGTTATATCCAAATAGGTTATTGAGACAATATTGAACCCTATTAAAGTGAACTGGATTAACATAGTATTGGCCCCTAGTTGCTTATATGAGGTGACGTCTCCAAGTGACTAGAGTGTGATGCGATTGATTGCAAGTTCAAGTGCCATAGAGTCATAAGAGATGACAAGTCGATCACATAGGCAGACTGTATGAGACACTCTATCGGGCAGTGACCACTTATAGAGTTCTGGCAACATTTATAAAGCCTGGTCGTGGCGAGAGCTACTATAGTATTCTTTTGAGTCGATTCTTTGACTAGAGACTGTTCGCCCAAGTCGACACAGTTTCTGATTGACTTTTATTTTTGCCCAAGCCATTCTGTCAAAGGGGGTGAGTGTGCATCTTTTGGGTCATGACGAACTGTGGGTACGAAGGGAATGGTGCGATAGAAATTATCCACCCCTTGTCAGGGTTATTTGAAATCTCAAGGCCACTCGAGGAGTAGTGAACTGAAAATGCGTGGCCATGCTCGGAAGGTATCTACTGTAGAGAATTCTGGTCAAGCAGTTACTCTTCATATCGAGGAAAGCACTCTTGATGTGATCACATGCAAGAACGACCTGCAAGACACCTTGCATTGAGTGGGAGATTGTAATAGGACAAGAGAATTGGTGACGCACACTTGTCTCGGACAAGTGGGAGATTGTTGGAGTTTGTGTCCTCAACAATAGTGCTATCACATTATTGAAACTCATAATATGAGTACGTGTAGGGATGATTCATTTATATATGTCAACTGATCAATATTAATCGGTAATGATTGGCTAACTAGAGTTTGACATTACTGTCGTTTGACGGTGGTGATCAGTTGATCCCTTAAGGTCACACCTAAAGGACGATTCCCTTAATAGATAATTTAATTAATTGTATATCGATACAGATTAATTGATTCCTTATAATTGAACAATTTACATCTATGAATGAGGATATATATATCTTATTGTAATTCGATTAAATAAGATTCGATTTAGTAATTAAAATGTTATATTACTAAAATTTGTTTATGAACCAATTAAGAGAGAATGGTTAATCTTAATTACAAAGTGTTGTAGATTATATTAACATGATTCATTTTATGATATGTAATTGTGAATTACTTTTTAACTAGTTAAAATTTGATTTGTCCATTTTGTGAATATCATTTACTTTGTTAAATGTAAATTAGTGAGACTAATAACATGTGAGTTGTCACATGTCACACAACATTACAAAATGACAATTGACAAAAAATAAAATGGGTGTACACTTTATGGATGGACCGAAATAATGGGTATTTTATGGTTATTTTAAAATGTTTTTAAATTTTTTTAAAAACATAATCATGACCTAACCATCTATAGCTTTTACCCTACACATTTTGGTCAGAGAAAAAGAAAAAGGTGAAGGTCATGCATTGGCCTTGTGAGGCTTCCCAAACCGGCACACCCATAGACAAATAAGAAAATTGGTTTTCTTATTTTGATAATTCATTCATCTCTTTTTTTTTCCTCCTCTCTCCTTCTTCCTTTTCTCTCTAAAATAAGTTTTAGATCAAAATTGTTCAAGTAAAAAATCTAATAAAATCATTCTACATTACTATAGTAGTAATATCATTTTTATTAGATTAATATAAGGTTACTAATTATATTACCTAGTTAGTAATTTAATTAGTTTTAAGGGTTTGTCTTGGTGCAACTTAGAGGAGGTATTCCAATATGAATACTTGAAGTTTTGGAGGATCATCCATTTACTAATAGCTCAAGATCTACAAGAGAAGGAGTCTCTTGTGGTGCGCTATTTCAAACCTTACAACAATGTTAGGAGAATTAATTTTCTTCTTAATCATCTTATTTTGTATAATTTCATTTTGCATGCAACTAGATCCATGAGATAAATTAATAAGTAATTTATAAAATCTATTAAATAAGTTTAATAGGGGTTTAAGAAACTTTCATATTCATCCGAGCTCTACCCTTTTACAAAACAAAACAGATAAGGAACGGAGACTTACGTCACCAAGCAGGAGGGCGTTCACCCGACGCCTGCAGTCCTCATAAGTCGACTTAGTGGACTTCTTTCTAGCCACCGTCCAGTCCCTCACGGCTGGGTAGACCAAACGCACGTCAGCCACCGTCTTCGGGCGCAAAGGGGGAAAGTAATCAAACAACCAAGCCTGTAACACAAAACATAGCAACAACAAATCAGCCAATTTTTCAAAAATTGCCAGAACTCAAAAAAATCATCAATCAAAAACGATAACAAAAAAAAACGCTCGTACCTCCAAGATGAGGCCGGGACCAACTAAAGCAGGAGACCTTCCTTCCTCCATCGTCTTCGGACGAACGGCGGCGTGCAAGTAACGTGTAAACCGGGTCAGAGCAGGCGTCACCCAGTCGTACTGACCCAAGGCGTCCAGGTAAGCAAGCAAAGGAAGTACCTTGGTCGACAAACGCTCACCCTTGTCGCCAAAGTACATGGTACCCAAGAAATACCGCTACCACAACCGCGCCTCTTGCGCGTTAGCCTCAGCCTCAGCCCCCGGACTCGCCAACGGCTTCGGAACAAAGCCAGTCACTCTCACCTTGAAGTGGTCCCTCATATAGGAGTTCGCCATCAAGAAAAGAGTGATGTCGGTCGACGCAGGCAAAACATCGCCGATCAAGCCCGTGATCACGGTACAAGACACCCTTTTCAGTGTCTCCGGAAACTGAACCTGATTCTCACCACAAGGAAGACCCGACATCATGGCAAAATTCTCTAAGGTGATGCCGACCTCTCCAAACTGCATGTAAAACGACGACGTTGTGTCCCAGTAGCGGTCTAACATGGCACGAATCAAACACAAGTTCGATCTAATCGAAGCCCCGTGAATCTCGCTCCAAGCAGCAACCAACGGCTCCATAGCCGACCTCTCTATCAACGCCCTCGAACCGGCCCGGAGAACGTCGTAGAAACCCATGCAAGTCGAGAAGCCTGAGAAAGTCCTCATGGTAGCAATCTCCTGAAATTGGGAATCAAACAAAGTCATAACACCTATTTAGGTCTGAAATAACAAAAACAACAAAGCTCGGCGAAGCAGCAAACTCACCAGGCCCTCGTGTGCATGGAAGGAAATGTGCGTGTCGAGCCGCATCAACAACTGGCTGCCATCAAAACCCTCATCCCAAGCAGGCGCCGCCCGCAGGTTTAGCCCTCGCGGAGCCTAAAACCGCCTAGCCTCCCAACCACGGACAAAGGCGTCGCCCTCCGTCTCCACTCTCCTTCTCTTTGCCCTGCGAGACTGCACGGAGCGACGAGGACCTCTCTCGACCACCAGCACAACCCTCTTAAGCCTCTGTCTGGAGACCCGAGGACCCCTCCTGGTGGTTACCCTCCTCCCAGAGGTGCCAGCCTCGGACCCCATCCGAGTCCTCTGGACACCAACAGCCCCAGCAACGGGCTCCTTCCGAGCCCCTACGGCTCCCTCAGCTCCAACAGCCCCAACAACGGGCTCCTCCCGATCGAGCCCCTACAGCTTCCTCAGCTCTAACAGCCTCAGCTGTGGCTCCTCCTCGGAAGCGTCCCCCAGCACTACCTTTTGCACACTCCCCGGAGTACTAACTGGCCCGGACCCAAATAAAAACTCAAAGGCCTCAGCCATGGACTCGGTGGGCCTAGAAGCCCCACAATACTCGCCTGAAATCAAAACTAAAGCATCGTCTGCAGAAATTTCTGCATTACGACGGCACAAAATGGACAAAATCCAAAAAAAACAAAATCACCTGCAAATACAAAAGCAAGGGCAAATCCGCCCAATCCTATCCAGCAAAACATTTCGCAAAAACTCACAAAAAAAATGACTTGCCCTTCTTTTCAGGCAAAAGACGAGTCAAAAGCAACAAAAAACTACAAAAACAACCCAAAACCCCAGGCCCACACAACGTCCACAAAAATAAGCAACAAAAATTCTCGACACAACTGGGCATTTTACACATCTCGAAAAAGGCAATTTTACGCCAAGTTGAGCACAAACAGGTCAAAAATTCAAATTACGACCACAACAAAGCAACGTGACTTGATCACGTCCCAAAGTAACCTAAACTACCATTAAGGTCCATTTCAAAGCAAAATGGCTCAGTTTGAGCCCAAACATATGCTTATCTCAACAGTATAAGACCGTCTAATAAAGGCAAAATGCGAAAGTTTGTACCTAAACACCCAACGAAAGGTTTGACATGGTGAAGACGATCTTCCCCGACTACAATACAACCTAGTGGGGCACACAACTCGAGCAAACAAACACAACATTGTGAAATGAGACGGTCTTTTGTCTCATTCACGTTTTTCACACCTAGGGAGCGGGAACGGGGACCAAAATGCAAACTAAAAGCACCCTTATACTCCTAAACATGTTTCTAACCTAATGCAAGCATCAATTTCACTTGAAAACGCCCAAATCGATTTTTAAGGGGTTAGAGTTTCGCCCTAATGCAATCAACAAAAAGACAAATAAATTCAAGTGGAATCAAAGAGGTTTTACATAACTTAAGATGACATGATGATTAAGGCACGAACACAAGCGAGAAAACGAGATCAAAAATGGCGATTTTGGTTGATTATCGCGTGTTTTGTGAGGAAGACAAAGGAAATGAGGAGTAACTCATCCTCGCGTCTTTTTGAAGAAAACAGGGGAAGCCCCTTATATCGCCAAAAGGCTCGCGCCTCTTTGGCGTGTCTTTGACTTTTCTGGCGAGTTTTGGGCTTTAATCCTAAAACACTTGTCCAAAGATCAATACAAAAACATTCACAAAAACAAGATAATGAAATTCAAATTCGCTGATTTCACAAATTTCAAACGACTGAATTAAAAACCGTCATTTTTAAATAAAAACAAGATAGTGAAATTCAAATTCGCTATTTTCACCAATTTCAAATGACGAAATTAAAAACCGTCATTTTTCAAACCGAAAAACAAGATAGTGAAATTCAAATTTGCTATTTTCACAAATTTCAAACGACGGAATTAAAAACCGTCATTTTTCAAACAAAAACAAGATAGTGAAATTCAAATTCCCTATTTCCACCAATTTCAAACGATGGAATTAAAAACCGTCATTTTTCAAACACAAAAACAAGATAGTGAAATTCAAATTTGCTATTTTCACGAATATCTAACGACGGAATTAAAAACCGTCATTTTTCAAATAAAAAACATGATAGCGAAATTCACATTCGCTATCTTCACAAATTTCAAAAGACGGAATGAAAAGCCGTCACCTTTTCAAATAAAAAACAAGATAGTGAAATTCAAATTCGCTATTTCCACCAATTTCAAACGATGGAATTAAAAACCGTCATTTTTCAAACACAAAAACAAGATAGTGAAATTCAAATTTGCTATTTTCACGAATTTCTAACGACGGAGTTAAAAACCGTCATTTTTCAAACAAAAAAACGAGATAGTGAAATTCAAATTCGCTATTTTCACAAATTTCAAATGACGAAATTAAAAACCGTCATTTTTCAAACCGAAAAACAAGATAATGATATTCAAATTCGCTATTTTCACAAGTTTCAAACGACGGAATTAAAAACCGTCATTTTTCAAACAAAAACAAGATAGTGAAATTCAAATTCACTATTTCCACCAATTTCAAACGATGGAATTAAAAACCGTCATTTTTCAAACACAAAAACAAGATAGTGAAATTCAAATTTGCTATTTTCACGAATTTCTAACGACGGAATTAAAAACCGTCATTTTTCAAACAAAAAAACGAGATAGTGAAATTCAAATTCGCTATTTTCACAAATTTCAAACGACGGAATTAAAATTCGTCATTTTTCAAACAAAAAAAAGATAGTGAAATTAAAATTTGCTATTTTCACAAATTTTAAACGACGGAATTAAAAACCGTCATTTTTCAAATAAAAAACATGATAGCGAAATTCACATTCGCTATCTTCACAAATTTCAAAAGACGGAATGAAAAGTCGTCACCTTTTCAAATAAAAAACAAGATAGTGAAATTCAAATTCGCTATTTTCACAAATTTCAAACTACGGAATTAAAAACCGTCACCTTTTCAAATAAAAAAAAAATAGTGAAATTCAAATTCACTATTTCTCATAAACTTGAAATCACAAGACGACGGCAGTAAAAACCGTTATTGTAACACCCCCATCTACCATGGAGCCTTAACAAGACCTTCCCCAGAAATAAGGGTGTTACCATCTCGGTTGCCCGAGGAATAGTAATTATCAAATGTTGATAAAAGAACAATTATGTTTATTTACAAGTTACCAACAAAAAATAAAAGATACAACTCGTGACATCTATCAACTACGTGAAACTATCTCTGCCATGACTCGTGGTAGATCGTCCCTCCAAGCACCCACCTATGATCTAGATATCAACCTGCTAAGACCGCCTGCTCACCATAGTGGATCACGGCAGACACAACACAGAGAGAAAACACAACAACACCACACAAGGTCAGTAACTGAAGGAACACACCAAACTAGACACAACAAACATACACACATCACGTTCTCCAACCACCCACACTCCTCTGACTGCCCGAAGGTCCAGTCCTGCTAGATTACCAATCGCAACCAGTAATCCTCGCCGCCAGTAGGGGACCGCAGCCGTACCCACCAAATCCCTGCTCATCAATCTCGAGCGAAAACCCATGTTCCTTAATGTGCACATCCCCTCATAAGGCGGGTTCCACAGAGGGCGAATCAAGGGCGTGAAGCCACTCCCGCAAGTGACTCCACTCAGCCGAGGACGCGCCTCGCGAACCAGAGACAAACACATAATCACCAACTACAAACAATCCACACTACCAAACACAACACCAAATACAATCAGGCACTACAACCAACATACTAAACAACCAACAGTACTGAGTAGGAAAACCTACCTCTAGCGAACCGCAGCAACTCCGCATACACCCACAAGATGACAAGCAACCAGCACAACCACCTATTACAAATAGTATGACGATCTATTACTATTACCACAACCATAAACAGAACTAAGGAAGACGATGATGATGATGACAACATACCTATGCATAGCATTCCGGCGACAAGACCGCTACCTGACTTATGCTTCCCATCCCCATGGTGTCTCGACTTCCAAAAGCTCCAAAAGGATGAATATAGGTGAAGGGATAGAGAGGTGACGGCATCTAGGTTTAGGGGAAAACAAATGAAATGATTTTGGGTTTCACGATATCGCGATATATACTTTACCGCTGAACTCCAGTTACTCGATCGAGTATATGACTTACTCGATCGAGTGGCCTCTACTCGATCGACTGACCGAGCTCCTCGATCGAGTAGCCTCCGCTAGATCGAGCCTCCTAAACTAAAAGGGTTACTACGTCACAAGGTTAACTCGTAAGGTTACCAAAGGTCAAGATAGGCATTTAAGGTCAGGCGACGAAAGTTAACGGGTCCCTAAAAGGGCGGGTATTACAGTTATCTTCCAAACAAACAGCAAATGGCGGAGTTCACATTCGCTATTTCTACAACCTTCGAACAACGGTAGTAAAACTGTTACCTCGCTTTGAAATTTGAAATTACGACTGACGATAATGGAGACCGTCATCCAAAAAAGCCAGGCTCGAACTGCAAAAAGCCTATCTCTTTCCGGCACCACAAACATCCAATATAAGCGCTGAAATTCCCCAGAAAGATATCGGTGACCTCCCCACCGAGCCCACTAACTCAACAACCTCTTGAAATAAGCCCGAAAAATTCGGCTATTTCCCGATGTCGACCATTCGACTTTCAATATGGCTGGCGAGCCTCATCATATCACATATACGGCTAGCGAGCCTCATCATATCTGCAACACGGTTGGCGAGCCTCATCATATCCGCAACACGGCTGGCGAGCCTCATCTTATCTGCAACACGGCTGGCAAGCCTCATCATATCCGCAACACGGCTGGCGAGCCTCAAAACATACCTTCAATGGTTGGCGAGCCTTTGCGCGCAAACAAGAAATAATTCAAGGATATATCTCAAAGATACCTCAGGTATGACCCCTTCTTATAGCTGGCGAGCCTTTGTACGTAGTCTAACGGACTTTAAACGACCCGCACAGACAGTCGACAGACTTTATATTGTTCCCGACGACAGGTCCATGACTCGAGTCCCCGAGTCGCATCGACGTTGACCTTCCCGACGGCAAGTCCTCGGCCCGAATCCTTTTGAGCCGCCTCGACGTTGCTTCGGTCTCCAGGTTGTAATCTTCGATTGACCTTGGAGCTTTACTTTGACTTTTGCCCTGTCCAAGCCTCAGTCAAAGTGGGGGCTATATAGATACCCAGTATCTATTGAATCCCCAATAAACACCCGATGATTATCGGACTACAACATGCTTAGGAATCGCTATGTTTAATCGACAGTTTGTATAACTATACGTCGGAAAACTCAAAACGAATTCGAAAACAAAACATTTTCAAAACTATTCAAAAGTACATGGAGTGTTTTATGCACAACAACGGGGTCGCAATGACACTAACTAGAGTCGAAACCGGCACCGGACCAAAAATCGGCTCAAAATTCAAATCCCGACTCCAACAACGAGTCAAACCGAGTCAAACACAAAAAATAAACATCACAAAACCTTCCATGCTAAGTATACACGGTATACTTAATGGTCAAGTACAACAATTATGACATCCAAAACCTAGGATAGAACAAATAATGATTCCAACATGCAATTTATAGTCACAAAAGACCCGAAAATGGCTCGCGCTCTTCGAAACCTATACGATAAGTCGCTCAAAAGAAATAATCACACAATCCTCTATAAATGCCCCTCAAATGCCACCATTTGAAGGTACGCGAGCAAATCAAACCCTCTTTTCTCCTAAAATTCTAGACCTCGACTTTGTCCGAGATATGCCACGTGCTTCCGACCTACCGTTCTCCGATTGCCATACAATTGTTTGGAGAACCGATCATGAGTGCCTTAAATCATTGAGATCCATTTTGACCAACTACAATCACTAAACAAAACAACACTCTTTATTTTGCAAGAATGTTTTAGACAAGAGGAGAAAACTCTCCTTTTACACTTCCTTCTATTTCTGGTCAACAACCTAGCATGTAAGTATGAGGGTGTAATTAATGCTCTCCTTTCATGTTCTTTTATCTGTTTTTTATGACCTTAACATGCTAAAACATGCATAACATGGTCCAAAATACGGATCGAATGAGCCAAAACCGAGTTTTGACTTGAAACAAGAGCCCCTAGTCACAACTAGGTGGCTCGCGCCTATATTGGCTGTCCAGGTCAGAACTCAAACGTAATTGAGTTCATTCTTTCCATTTCATTTCATTTACAATCGGGTTTACCGTTTCAAATCATTTTTATGATAAACCTTTTTAACCATAAATTGTGCTCGCCCTTTGTTCTTTATACCATGATGGTTTAATCTGTGTTTCGGTGATAATATTTGGTTAATTACATTTTAAAAGCTATTTTAAAACCTTTTATTCATTTGTTAACATTTTAAAAACAATTATATTAGTCATACATGCATAATCATCCTTTGTTCTACATATAATGTCGGTTTAATCCGAGTACGATGATGAACATTGACTAATTACAAAATAATGAACTTAACACAATTAATTCATAATAAATATTTTGCATCTTTTCTTACAAAACTATTCATGTCAAGCTTGCAAAACCGAACCCGACATCAAATATTGTCAACACAATGATGATTATTCAAGTCCTGCTCTTCATATTAGCACAAAAACGGTCTAAACGACCTTTTCCAACAAAGACGGGTTGAAATACCCATTTACAAACACTTTCATAAACATTTTCATCAACCAGGAGACATCCCTTTGGGTCACCGTCTGCCTCGCGCCTCAACAGGCCCTCTGATTTCCAGTTTTCAGACCTGGGCTGGCACCTTTGCATCGCACTAAGGCTCGCGCCTGAATAGGCTGCCTGATGCAGGTCCTGTTTCCTGTCCAGCACTCGTCTAGGACGATCCCGACTTCGGTTAACCCGAATATAGGATGTATTAGATTGACAAGTCCACATTTTACTTTGTATTTGCAAAACTCTTTTCTAAGACAAATAGATCACGTTATGCACCATAAACCTAACTCGGTAAATGGATGTTTAATTTCCGTCTTGCATGCAAATCAAAACTAAATCCAACTTGACATCAATTGCTTGATATTTGGATAAACAACCGACATAGCAAATTTCACATGTTAGGTTTTAAACTTGTGGGTGCGCATTCATGCATTTTCCCGTTTTATCAACTTTTGCATATAACCAATCAAGATCGATCAGTAGAGGCTGCTACCGTGGACGGGATTGGGTGTCCGATTAAAAGGCTTCCCAATACGTACCTTCACCTCTTACTCAAAAACTTTGCATGGTTTACGACCTTATCTAGGGCGAACGAGAGTCATTCTAGAAATAGGATGCTAAAGAAGGACTATAACTTATCTTTAGTACCTATATCAAACACCGCTTTTGCCTTGATTGACCTAGGTATAAAGTGGATTCTAACGGTTTCCAAGCATCCGATAATTGCTTAGTGGCGACTCCGAACATCTCTAACATCGTTTCGAGACTCTTGCCGAGATGAAACCGACCGATCTAAGACGATCCGGTCGAAAGCATTTTTACGCCATAGAGCGTGGCTTTCCAACCGTCGAATGTCCACGGATTGGCTTGGCGTGTGGGTGGTTCCACGTCTACACCCTCACTCTTGTATTCCACATCCCTTGCATAGCTACTCTCCATCTCGGAAATATTTTGGATCATTTCCGTAATTTGAGCATTGTTCATGTTATCAAAATTACCGTCAGATGCCGCCACGATCATGTCTCGAAACCTTTGTTCAAGAGTTTGGAAAAAGGTTTGGGTGGTCATCCATTTTGGGATACCATGGTGTGGGAAAGATGTGAGAAGATCCCTAAAACATTCCCAAGCTTCACTTAAAGTTTTCATGGGTCTTTGTTTGAAGGTTTGAATCTCATGGCGGATTCTTGCGGTTTTAGATAGTGGGTAAAATTTGTTGATGAAAGCCTTAGATAAGGCCTCCCAAGTGGTAAATTTACGCGGCTCATGAGAATTCAACCACTTCTTAGCATTGTCTTTCACGGTGATAGGGAAAAGCATTAGGAGTATTTGCTCTTCGGTTACACCGTTGTGCTTGATATAACCCGCTTTCTCCTTGAATGTAGTGAGATGTTGATGGGCATATTCACTTTTCATCCCATGGAACACATCTTGTTGCATGTCATTTATCACATGGTGTCGAAGCTTAAAAGTGTAGGGAGCAAGGGCTCCATAGTCAATTCTCGAACAAGACCGGTTGGGATCCGGCCTATTATAGTATCCCATAGGTTGATCGGCCATATCGTCGTTTACTAGGTTATTTCGTGGAGATTCGGTGTTGTTGGTATGGATGGAGTATTGTGAATGTGTTGGTGAGTTTTGTGGAGAATTGATTGGAGAGTTGTTTGGTGGAGAATTTTGTGGAATATGGATCCCTCCCAAGTGGTAAATGTACGCGGCTCATGAGAATTCAACCACTTCTTAGCATTGTCTTTCACGGTGATAGGGAAAAGCATTAGGAGTATTTGCTCTTCGGTTACACCGTTGTGCTTGATATAACCCGATTTCTCCTTGAATGTAGTGAGATGTTGATGGGCATATTCACTTTTCATCCCATGGAACACATCTTGTTGCATGTCATTTATCACATGGTGTCGAAGCTTAAAAGTGTAGGGAGCAAGGGCTCCATAGTCAATTCTCGAACAAGATCGGTTGGGATCCGGCCTATTATAGTATCCCATAGGTTGATCCGCCATATCGTCGTTTACTAGATTATTTCGTGGAGATTCGGTGTTGTTGGTATGGATGGAGTATTGTGAATGTGTTGGTGAGTTTTGTGGCGAATTGATTGGAGAGTTGTTTGGTGGAGAATTGTGTGGAATATGGAGAAGTGATAGGGTGGAGGAAGAGGGTGGTGTATTTGGGTGGTCAATTGTGGAAGATTGGGTGATTGGTGGGTTAACAAAAGGTGTAGATCTTCATATTGCCGATAGAGCTTGTCTTCTTCTTGTTCGAAATGTTTTCTCGATCTCACGATCAAGTGAGAAAAGAGATCCGATATAGCACCTATTCATGCACTCAACAAAAGATCAAATAGTCCTAATGCAAAGATTGTACTAGAACAAAAGGGAGAAAACAAACAACAAATAAAAGAACTAAGCCTTGATGAAAACAAATAATCCTTTCCAATATCGCCGTCCCCGGCAACGGCGTCAAAAACTTGTTGTGAAACAAATCTTATATTTGTAACCTCGCAAGTATAACGAGAACTCATTGTAGATGTGAGGGTCGAACCCAAAAGACGGTGTTATGGTTCTAGGATTGCTTGTTAAACTACTAATTTAGCCCAATATAAGAAATTAAGTTGATTTAATTCTAACTAAAGGAAATAGACTAAAACAATAGAAAATCGAATAGATTCTTAAGGCGATGAATAACAATGTTTAAAGGAACTAGGATATAGGGTTCACTCGTATAGAGAAGGAAGAAAATACACATAGAATGACAAAACCCAGGAGCATAAAAAAAGGAAAGACCTAATCTCTCGATGTGAGACTAACCCCTAAGTTAAGATCGATTAAGTCCTCACTTAATTATTATTATTTTTGATAAAATGTAAGTATTATATCAAAAGGAAGGAAGTTGTCTATACAAAAAGATATCTAGGCCCGTACATTGAGAAAATAGGACCTGGGCTCACTCCTAACAAAAACGATATGGGCTCATACATAAACTCTTACTTACTTTAAGAGATTAAGGAAAATAATAAACCACAACAAATTGAGATATAATCCAAATCTCGTCTATCATCTTTGCATCTCCTCATCTTCCTCAATCAACAAAACCAGATCTATGCAAACTATTTATCCGCAATCTTATCTTTACTTCTCCTTTCATCCTGTGTCCACCCCAATTAGGCGATGCATCCAGAGTTTTTCGTTTCTGGAGCCGTCTTGCAGAAAACACCTATTCTGATCTTAACTTACTCAATAATTGTGTTAGCAACTTTCCTGGGATGAGTGATAGTGAATTTATGCTTGCTCAAGTTCCGTTGCCTCCAAACATGATAGATAAATGCGTTAATCACAACATTTATCAGATCTACTTTGGTTTTCGGTCCTCCCCTTCCTAATCTCCATTCAAGGACGTTTTGAGCAGACAGAGATACTCCAATCCATTAACCCACAAGTGAAATCACCTCCTTACTGTATTCGCACATAAAGAAGAGATGCTCCATGGTTTCATATTGACGGCCACAAATGAGACAGGTATTATCTGTAGTTATGCCCAGTTTATAAATCTTCTCCTTTGTATTCATATTCTTATGTTGATAAATCTAAGCCATAAATCCATGTTTGGGTAAGCACCACTTATTCCAGATCATATTATGCCAGTTGATTTTCTCTCCCTTAACTCTTATGTACTCATAGCCTTTAGCAATAGAGTACTCTTGGCCTGTGAAAGTGCTCCATTGGTTGTGTTGGTAAGCCTCCTTGAAAGAGTCTTTAACGTGGCATATTTTCCTCCAATACCAGCTAGATGAAGCTGGTGGGGAGTAAGTATGACAATCCTTACCCTTAACGTAGGTGTGATTGACCCACTTAACCCACAGATGATCAGTTTTGGAGGCAATTCACCACACCAGCTTACCTACTGCCGCCTTGTTCCAAAGTATGTCATCCGTGAGTCCAAGTTCCCCTTCCTCTTTAGGTTTGCAAATTTTATCCCATGAGACCAAGGGAGTCTTTATATAATCAGCACCACCATCCCAAATGAAGTTCCTGCAAATAGCTTCAATGTTGTGTATAATTTCAGTTGGGAGAATGAACATCGAGGCACAGTAGTTGTGTAAGGTTTTTAGCACCGCCTTAACAAGCACTAATCTCCCTGCATATGAAAGTTTTTTTGCACCAAGAGATCTAATTTTGTTAACAATTTTGTCAATTAAAGGCTTACCATCCTTAGCAGAGAGTCTAGTAGTCTTGATAGGTACTCCTAGGTACCTAAAAGGAAGAGCACCCTCCACCAGTCCAGAAACTTGCATGATTTCATGTTTAATATTGTCCCTTGCTCCATTAAAATAAGCATTAGATTTCCCTTTCCTCATTCTAAGGCCTGAAGATATAGAGAATGTAAAGAAGGTTCTTAAAATGAGCATCATGGATTGGACATCACCTCTTCACAAATGTAACCATATCATTAATACTCAACTACTAGCAACCGCCTCCTATAACTACATCTTATACTCCCTCACAACCATACATATCAATCCAGCTTCTACAAAATCAACCCCTTTAGAATGGCTATCTTTTCTATTTATCATCACCCTTAACCACTAGTGACAACACCTCAACACCACCACTGTTCGTATATCAAACCTCTTACACTCACCTCTAAATATAACGGTACCTTTTCTATCTTCGGTTGACATCCCAAATAAGGAACATCAAATCCATCAACAAAATTACCTCAACATTCCTTCCAATTTTATCCTTAATTGTATCGTCGTCTAACTCTCCACCAAAATCTCATATCGTACAAATACTCTACCAACTTCTTACTCCCTTAATTCCTCCAAACTCCTGGTTAACATGACGTCCTGAAACTCCTATATAACCATTAACTCACACCCTCTTATGATTCTATCGTACATCTCCATGATTCCTTACTTTGATGTTCCTTAACTCAAGTCAACGTTCTCTCAGCTTACTTCCATCCTTCTTTCCCCTTTACACTCAACAATACCAATTAATAATTTGTTTCATTCCTTCTTCTACCTAACTCTTTAGTAATCCGATTACCTTCTCGTAGCTTCACAACTTAAATTCCATTAATTCATATCAATATCTTCTCATTCTTTCTTATCACTGATCCTCTCTCATCATGCTACTCACTCACACTTGTCACCATGAAGTCCACACAACCAACGGTTACTCTTCAATTAGTTGTATATTCCTTTCGTATTCCTAGAAAACCAAAAATTCACTTCATACCGTTAATTGCCCAAAGAATTACACACTAGGCTCACCTCCTAATAATCCAAATTCCTAAACTCAGTTACTATCTACAAATCCATGTCGCGGCATAACTCAATCTAAGTTCACTATATACCATTCTTCTTCATCCCTTTACAACGACCTTCCATTACATACATTCTTAACCAACACATTCCTAACCATCTCCTTCCATAAATCCTTACACATCTCAATTTGCCACTATTCGCATCCCTCATTTCAATCTTTTTATTCTCACGTTCCTTACACTTACATCACCCCTTGCCCATATACACTTACCTTTACATTACTCCAACTCGCGATTATATCACTCACCACATCTCACAAAACATGCTCCGTGTCTCGATAAACTCGCCAATCTTCCCTTTTACTTTTCCACTATCCCTCGCAACCATATATAGCTCATGTCCTCCCCACAAAACTCATACCCACCATAAGGTGCCACTCCTTACATCATAAGATTGGGTAACTTACGCATCAAGACCAACACATATGTAAACAATGTATAAAGAAGCAAAAGAACATCTTTAAAATAATTATGATATGCAGGGAGGTAAAAACGATGAGCATAAGACCAATACAGGGGTCACTAGATCGAGTACGGCCTACTCGATTAAGTAGGTGAAGATCAGAAGCACGTACAATAAATTACCAGGGCTACTCGATCGAGTAAAGGTTACTCGGTCGAGTACCAAAAGGTGCACTCGATCGAGTACCCTACGCAGTTCTCAACACTGTTCAAATTTCGTAAAACGGTCATATCTCACTCGTTTCTTGGTCATTTTGGCTTTTTCCACTAATTCATCCATCATACCACATATTCATCCACCATATTCATCAAACGTATGCACATGAACAATAGTAAACACGTAGCGATCCCTTGACACCTCATAGTGACCGGTTCAAAGTTGTAGGGCGAGTTCGCGACTTTAGGACGTCTCCCAAGTCTTTGCATTAGCTCCTAGCAACTCTTACCCGGGTTCATTTTAGTTTGACTCTCTAAGTTCATTAAATTCATTAGTTATAGGTTCCAAAATTGTCGCTTTGATACCACTTTATAACACCCCCATACACCAAGGTGCCTTACCAGGACCACTTAATGCATGAAAGTCTACCATCTCGGTTACCCGAGCCAATGTATATCAAATATACCATCAAAGAACGTACTTTAAATAAATAAGTTTAAAGTGATTACATGCAAGAACCCAAAACTGTAAAGTACGATACAATTGTTCCAAAAACCAAAGCAACTAAAGTAAATAAATGTTCGACACAACAGCGGAAGACTCCTAGATGACTCGTGGTGACTAATGCTCAGCTATCCCTCGCGCATCCAAATCATACATGCTCAATAACTGCTCACCGTCCCCGAATGGATCACCACAGTTTTTAAAACAATTAAACGGGGTCAGTTACTGCATACACAATATAAGATAATACCACAACAATACACAAACACAATTCTCCAACACCGTCACATCACCAATCACCTAACTAGTCTGAAGGTCTAGTCCTGCCAGATTAAGGCCGCAACCAGTAATCCACACCGCAAGTGGGGGACCGCAGTCGTTCCCTCCTAAGCCCCGCTCATCTTTACCGAGCGCAAACCCATGTTTCTTAATGTGCACATCCCCACTTGTGGTGGGTTCCACAAGGGGAAATCAAGGGTGTGAATCCCCTCCCGCAAGTGACTCCACTCAGCCGAGAGCGCACCTCGCGAACCACAAACAAACAACAACAACCAATTACAATATCAACAATACCAAATCAATTAAGATATAATCAAATGCCAACAACCAACAACCATCTCATAATCATGTATACAATAACTGAGTAGGAAACTCTACCTGGAATGCAAATCACCAATTATCAACACAACAGCAGATCAAAAGCGCTCCTCTACTAAATCACCTCCTATCAACATATAATCATACAATCACAATCCATAACCAACAATACTCCCAAAAATTCCCAAATTACCCAATTAGGGTTTAACCAAAACTAACGAATTAACATAAAAACGATACTAGGATCTTACCCACAATACGACGGTCTCAACGGTGCAAAGAACGCTGGAATCCGACGACTCAAGCCCTTGGATTTGATAGAAATGCGAGAGAAGGATGCAACGTAGCTTTGTTTTCTTTTGTGAAGGTTTTAAAATAAAGTAGAAAGGCAAAAGAAACTGGCAAAAATCTTTATATAACCTTTTCAGACATTACTATCAAACCCGGCAAAAACCCGTATGACCCGACTTACTAGATCGAGTTACTCCTACTCGATCGAGTACCCAACAACCAGAACGTACTCCAGAATGACAAACTAACTTACTCAACAGGGTAAGCCCTACTCGATTGAGTATCCAACAGCTCATAAAATCGTAGTATTACACACATAGTATGAAATAAGGGTTGTAACGGGGATTGGGAGAAGGACGAAACGGGATTGTTGCAAGCAACGTTTGGATATGTGAGGTTCAAATCAAGAATAGTCAACATACCGCTTTTCCCACTTCTTATTGCAACACATGAGACACGTCTATACCGTAACATAGATTTGATTACCAAAACTATGCAAAAATTGCATAAACCCGACTCAAATCTTATATTTGTAACCTCGCAAGTATAACGAGAACTCGTTGTACATGTGAGGGTCGAACCCAAAAGACGGTGTTATGGTTCTAGGATTGCTTGTTAAACTACTACTTTAGCCCGAAATAAGAAATTGAGTTGATTTAATACTAACTAAAGGAAATAGACTAAAACAATAGAAAATCGAATAGATTCTTAAGGCAATGAACAACAATTATTAAAGGAACTAGGATATCGGGTTCACTCATATAGAGAAGGAAGGAAATACACATAGAACGACAAAACCCAAGAGCATCAGCAAAGGAAAGACCCAATCTCTCGATGTGAGACTAACCCCTAAGTTAAGATCGATTAAGTCCTCACTTAACTAACCCAACCATAATTTTATCATATGTTTCCTATATACTAGTCAAGTTCTCACCCAACAAGTAGAAAAGATAGTTCAAATGCCTAAATTCTCACTCAAGCATTCTCAGAAATACCTTATGTGCATGATAAAATCAACAAGCATAAACTCAAGGACTTCAATCTCCCTATGTCACAATCCCTTCCTATAATTCTATATGAGATCCCCCTCCATCCTAGTAAGGCACTGATCACACATGTTGGTAACAAACAACATAAAAAATGAAAGCTTTGACATGTAACAAGTAAAGGAAAGCATGTTTGTAAGATAACTAATTAAGCAACTTAAATATGTAAACAATAAAAAGATAAACAAACTAGAAAAAGAATAATACCAATAAGGAGACAAAGTTGCAATCTTGGATTAAATAGAAGAATAATCTTCACCAATCCTCAAATTACAACCCAATACCAAATGTAAACAATTGAGAATAACTAGTTCTAAACTAATTTTCTAAGTAATTATTATTTGATTAAGGAAGGATTAAAGCTTGTTTAAGAGTGTTTGCATAAATTAGGGATATAATTTCAGATCTAGGGTTGTGTGTACAAATAATTAAGGGAGGGGGTATTTATAGTTTACAAGGAAATTAGGTTGGTAATTACAAAGGAAGTTAAAATGCGGAAGGCGTGTCCCAGCCGATGGGCCGGCTACCGGTGCCTTACCCGGCTGGGAGTTCTCTGTATGTTTTAAATAAAAACAAAGTCATCAGGTGTGCACGGCCGGGGGACCGGCTGCCGGTGGGGTGCCGGCCGGGAACTCTCTGTGACTTCTTCTCCATTTCTTCACTTTCTTCCTTCTTCATGCATTTCCAGCCGGTAGCCCGGCTGCCGGCAAGCTGCCTGGGTGGGAGTTCCCTGTGAATTCCTTCATTTTCTTCACTTGGCCAATGTGTGGAGGGGTCCCGGCCGGCTGACCAGCTACCGGCCTACCGGCTGAGAACCTCTTTTCAGCATTTCTTCCTCTCTTCTCCTTCTATATTCTCGATCCGTCTCCCTTGCTCTAATTCCTCTATTTCCGTCTCAATTCGTACAAGACGGACATGATCACATAGACTAGGGAAACGGGATACAAAATGCAAGGTAAGACACGCAAAACCGTCTCAAACGGAGTTAAAATACATGAGAATAAATAGGATAAATGGTATAAATTAGTCATATATCATTCAGCAGGTGCAACCTCCTCAGCATGCTCCAAATAACGATATGGAAGAGATGAAGGCTATGTTGCAACAAACTTTGATGATGCAACAAAAGTAGACGGCTCAATTAGTCGAACTTGTGGCTCATAATAAGATGTTGGATACCCAAGTTGCTCAATTGGCAGTTCAAAATCCTTCAAAACAGCCCGGCAATCTTCCTCCTCATGGGAAACAAGCATATGAGCAAGTTAATGCTATTTCGTTGAGGAGCGGTACTACTTATCAAAGTCCGTAGATGCCCATTAATGAAGAGGAGGTCCCTTACATGCATCCCAAGGCATAAGGTAACCTGGAGTTGAGTGATGACGAGAAAGAAATAAGCAAAGATAAAACACGAGGTAAGAACAAAGACGAAACAACAGAAAAAAAATGTGTACTCGATCGAGTAGCCCCAAGCTCAATCGAGTATCCCCCCTGATGTTGTTGTTTCTCGCTTTTCAGCTACGGCAATTGGAGGAAATAGGGTACTCGATCGAGTGACCCCTGAATTTGATCAAGTAATCCTCCTGGGTGATGACGGTGTTCCAAAAATTTTGAGTAAAGCGAAAGAAGCCGACCCGATTAAAATTTCATTACCTTTTCCACACCGATTACAGAAATCCAAGCTTGATCAGCAATTCGGGAGGTTCATAGAGG
Source organism: Silene latifolia (assembly GCF_048544455.1). Lineage (NCBI taxonomy): Eukaryota > Viridiplantae > Streptophyta > Magnoliopsida > Caryophyllales > Caryophyllaceae > Silene > Silene latifolia. The sequence goes on along the minus strand of NW_027413191.1, from coordinate 33,949 downwards.
TAGTGAAGAATCTTCAAGTTAGTTTGCCATTTACTGAATTGGTCACTCAAGTCTCGGCTTATGCGAAGTTCCTAAAGAAGATATTGATATAGAAGAGGCCTTTCAATGAAGTGGACACGGTCGCGTACACTGCAGAGTGCAACGCTGCATTGCAGGCCAACTTATCTCCTAAACTTAAAGATCTAGGGAGTTTCTCTATTCTTTGTCATATTAGTAGCCTAGCTATAGATAAAGCCCTTTGCGATTTGGGGGCTAGCGTTAGTGTTATGCCATATTCTATTTGTAAAAAGTTCAATATGGGTGAACTAAGTGTTACTAACATGACCTTGCAAATGGCTGACAAATCTCTTAAACGCCCTCTAGGTGTTTTAGAGGATGTTCCCGTTAGAGTGGAGAAATATTTTATTCCAGTTGACTTTATTGTTATGAATATGGTTGAGGACTCCCAAGTCCCTATCATTTTAGGTAGACCACTCCTTCACACCGCGGGGGCGGTCATATATGTTAGGAATGGTAGTCTTATACTTAGATTTGGGGATGATAAAATCACTTTTATTCTTGATAAAGCATTAAAGCATCCCGAGTTAAAAGCTACATGTCATATAATTAGTACTGTTGATCATACTATTGATAATGTCTTTGTTTTGTGTTTGGACAGGAATCAGTCTGACGCCCTGCTGTCACGTCAGGACCATGGAACAAGGAAGTAGATGAGATACAATGATTGATTTATGGAGATGGGCCTCATTCTAAGACGTTTTACAGCTAGCCTTGATGAATGTGTTGGCTTGGAAGCTGAGTTAGATGCCCTGGAGGCTGAGATATTCAAAGACGAACCCGTCCACTAGGTACATGAAGATGTGACGGACCCTATAACAGGAGAGGTCGTGTATCCTTTTCCCATCGATGTCAAGATGGAAGGCAAAGGGACGTCATGTTTGCCTTTTATCTTAGAATTTGAGTTTGACGAGCCCGAGCATTATTCATTGTTAATTTTATTTGCTTGTATTATCTTTTGGTGCTACTTATGTCTGTGTGTCGTACATGCGCAGCTTTTCAATTTACTAATGCGAGCTTTGAGTTGTTTTGACCGTGTCATGGGTGAGCACTTGGTTAAAAGTGCAGAAAACTGGTCCGTCTATTGCATACTCGATCGAGTCCAGCCTTACTCGATCGAGTATCTTTGCTTTTTGGGTCTGAAACGTAGCTGATGATGATGGATTGTGCGATTGGTCATTTTCCCCTATTTTTGCAGTTGGTTTAGGGGAACTTCTAACCTTTTACCTGGTATTCTCTTTCCTTATATCTACTTTTATTGTATTACCTCTAGTTATTTCTCATTCCTTTTTTTTTAGATGTGTCCTTCAGGTTGCTAGTGATGATTTGTTGTGTGATTGTTATACTGTTGACATCACATTGAGGACACTGTGACATTTAGGTTTGAGGGAGAGTCTTTATATTACTGTTGTGTGAATTACTTTATTGCTGTGTGCATTTAAAAACAAAAAAATCCATAAAAATTAAAAATTTTCAAATTCCAAAAATATGTTTTTCCTTTGTTTTAGGTCGAGTCTTGGTAAATTAAATATAAATAATGTTAAATTGCATTGTTTTTGCATTTGAATCCCAAATAGTTGTCCATTACATTATTTTGACCCGTTATTTATGAAAGGAAAGCTCATAATTCAAGTCTTGACCATAATAATATGTCTTATGCTAAGTAAATTTGACGAAATTATGTTGGTAAACCACTTAAATTTCTGAGGTCTATAGAGCTTCCTAGGCCAGGAACATCAATAAACTGGTCTCATTGTCAATTAGGCTTGAGTGTGGTTCTCCTTGGGGAATGTGTAATATCAAACTGCATAAGTGTGATATTAGTTTCTTATTACGTACTTTTACGCGTTCATATGACTTAAGTGCATGACGAAAGGCGGTTCTTACCATTCAAATAAGCCTTACATTACCTTTTGTTTAGCCCGTTTGAACCCTTGTATTCGTTTCATATCCTAATTCTAATAGCTACAATCCTAGAATTTGCCTACCTTATCGGGACAGTCGCAGTTGCTTGTTTATCACGTTCATTTTGTTATTATAGTTGGGTTGGGACTATTATTGTCATTTGTGGGTGTAGTAGAATTTATTAGCAATTGTGTTATATCTTTTATGCTGGAAAAGGAAGAAAATTATGAAGCAAAAGAAAAAGAAAAGGAAAATAAAAAAGAGAAGAATCCGAAAAAAAAAAAAAAAAAGAAGGAAAAGAAAAAATATATGCTTCATTTATTTGCATCAAGGGAATAGAAGGATGGTGTTTAGAGTCTAATGCATTTCTGGAGAGTAGTTCTTTTGGCTGTCATACATATGTTGTCAAGTTAAGATGATTTCTCCAGTTGGGTGTATTTATGCGTACTCTTTGTTTAGAATTGGTTTTGGTTAGCAAGTGTAGCTACCTGCGACTAGCGTCTTAGCCTCACATATCCATACGTGCTTTGGCACAATCCATTTCTATACCATTTACCCATTTGCCACTTATTGTCCTTATACATGTACTTTTGTCTATACTGTGAATGCGTATTAGTTGGAGAAATTTCTATCACATTAGATTGCATGCATGTTTCATAATTCGAGTGAGTGTTCTACTTCTTTCTATCTTCACATATAACTCACCCTTATAGACTTATGAGTTCATGAGTGAAATCTGCAAGAATCCGACTAATTTGTCTTGCAAGATCGAAGGGTATTTGGCGTTTGTCTACAATATAGTGACATGAGACTTGAGCTGCGTTTTCTATTACCCGTGCCTTTGAATTTGTTTTATTGGCACAATTTTGGTCACTACTTTGTTATAGATATGGATAGCTTGGGATTTGTAGTTACATCAACATTAGCTCTGAGTTATTCATTCGCCATTTGTATGATTGCCTTATGTATTGTGTGATGCTTTACTTAAGGACAAACAAAGGATTGGTTTGGGGGAGTTTGATGAGTCATAATTATATACATATTTATGCCTCCCCTTAGTTTCTTTTGTGACAGTTTTGTGCTATTATATGATGATTATGTGTCGTTATTGCTAGAATGTCGATACTTACGCCTTTTGGTTTTTTTTATTGCAGGATGGATGCATTTGCGGAGAAGTGGGTGATAATGAACATCGCAGAGTCGGCAAAATGGAGCATTAAAAGTATGGCACGGAACCAAGAAGAATGGACAAAAAAAGAGAACATTACACGAAGAAATCATCCAGAGGAGTAGTATACTCGATCGAGTCTGGGAGTACGCGATCGAGTGGAGGTCTACTCGATCGAGTATACATTGTTCTGACGACTTTTCGCGCAAGTTTCCTAAATCGGTTTATGTTTATTATAAATACTTAATTCGTGCCCCCATTGTATTTTTACGCTTTAATTACCTTTAGAACTCCAAAAACTCCTAAGTTTAGTTGGCTATTGTTATTTTGGAACTAACACTCGTTCTACAATCGTTTACTACGGTACTTTAATCATTCTTCAATTATTATTCAATCAAGTTATTCCATTGCTTAATTGTTCTTATTACATGCTTTTAATTATGTATTTTATCATTATTATTGTTGTTAATTCTCTTATCATGAGTAGCTAATCACCTTATCTAGAGTAAAGGGGATGTAGTTGATTAGAAGAGGGTTAATGATTTAATTGTTACTAATATCGCATGAATTATCGTTTTATTGTTGTTTTTCTTCTAATTATTTGATTTAGGCCTGAATTCATAATTAGTCTAGCGAATTAATACTTTCACCGACCGGGTTAGAATTTATATAGGTTGCGATAATCAGATAGGTAAAGTTTAATTATAGCGATTGCATGTTAAACTGAATCTAAAGGGCATAATTGAATCGACCGATCTTGTGACCTTAGGTAATTCGATTGACCTTACAATTGATTAAAATACACCCCCGGATAATTGACCTAGTGAACCTAGACTTTTTAATATTATTGTTTACAACCTTTACTTTATTGCAATTAGTCTTTAGCAATCAACCAAACCAAAACCTTCAAGAAAAACGGTTACTTTAAGACACTTTAAATATTAGCAAACTGAATATTACCGCCTCCCTGTGGATTCGTTACCTGTTTGGCCACTAGCTATTTGTTAGCACTGAGATAGGATTACTTTGATATAGTTGATAGGACTTTAGCTTTATCAAAGGCGTTATTAATATCTTGTCCCATAACTGAAAATGACCCCAAGTAACCGAGTGCAACAGTTGCTGAGACTGTTTTCTGGAGCTTTCACTGTAACTATCGTGGCCATTGTTTCTTTTGACCACTTCCTGCATCTTTTACTTCGACATCCACGCTTCCCATGAGTAGCTTCGACATTACTTCGACATTGATCACCTAGGCTCATTATTTTTGGATCACTCATAACTTTCCTAAACTAGGTTAATGTGACAACAATACAATTATGAAAACTAATATAATTTGGAAACGACACTCCTCAAGTAATATTTTCAATCAGCTAGTTTTCCTTAACGAAACCTAGGAAGGTATCTGTTTTAATAATAAAATGAGTCAAATATCATTCTACATGAACATATAAGACAAATCATTATGTTTTTCAATGCATTTTGCTTTTGTCTTATTCCTTTTACACGGGTTTATTTGACCCAACTTAAATAAAAATTGTGATTTTCAATAAGTACCCCCTTTGCCGTAACTGTTAAGCTAATTAAGATTTCAGTAACTTAATTGATAGTTGTGACTTTTAATAGATTTATTTATAGCTAAACTAGATATGTTACACAGAGTAGTCTCATGCCTAACAGTCCGTCTTATTATAGACGGCCACTATTCATCTATAGTTATTGACGGATAGGGGCCCTCCCATAAAACTAAAGTTGGAGGGCAAGTGACCAGGGGCGAAGCCGGGATTCAAAAACATATAGGGCTATATTTTAAAAGTGAAATATGGTTACAATATTCTTAAGTTTAAATAGTGATAGAGGTAGTATTTGTAATTTGGGGCAAAATTAATACGATATATATTAAGTTTAAAAGGAGAGTCTAAAATATGTCTTTAAATTGGCACATGTACTAAATGTCGACTTATTTCCTTTAAAGTATTGTAATTTAATAAAATATACTAAGACATCTAAAATATAACGAACTTAACGCTTAAAATACTGTATTATGTAAGTTAAAAACGACCACAAAAATAGAAGAGAAAATGTATTGAAATTTAAAAAAATCCTCTTTCTATAAAATCCATAACATTTAGAGTGTTATGATTGGCTCTTGATTTTAGGAAGTAAAAAAATAAATTTTCTTTTTTTCTTTATAGGGACCCCACCCATGTTTTTCATGGATTTAATTACTCTCTTTCATCAAAAATTTTATCTCTTATAATTTAAGTGATTTCAATTTTAATAGAAATTATACAAAATCATACATTATTGTAGATACCGAGTATCTGCATCTTCCAAAAACCACCCGATGATGATCGGACTGTAATGTGTTTTTGATATACGTGCGTGGATTGGCTATACATGAGACGGTTTAATGCACTACTCGGATATGAAAAATGATTTCAAAAGTTTTCTAACTTCATTTGCATTAAAATAACACTATTCAGAGTTAAAACCGTCTTCGGACCCAAAACCGACTCAGAAACCCGCAACTCGAGTCAACCTGAGTCAACCCGAGTCAACCCAAATCTCGAATGTCGAAAATAATGCCATGAATGTCTTTATCATGTCATTTCCATTCAAATGACCCTATTTAGAGTCAAAACCGACACCGAGCCAAAAACCGACTCGAAATTCAAATCCCGACTCACACGGGTCAAACCCGAGTCAAGCACACAAATTACCTACCCCAAATATCACCCAAGAGGAAGCTTAAATGGCTAAGCAAAAATAAAAGACCACAAATCACAACAAACAAAACATTGGTTAGAACAAATGCAAAATCCAAATTTGGGAAAGGGACAATACACCCACTTGTATCACTAGGTGGCTCGCGCCTAAAGCAGGTGTCTGCTTAGCCTCTAAGAAAACACAACCGACCTACCACCCCACATTTCTCTATAAATACCCACCATCACACACCACAATCTTCACGCGAGTGTCCGCCCCCTCACCTCTCTCTTAAACTTCTAGACCCGACTTCCTAAGTCACAAAATCGACACGTGTTTACGACCTACCGATCGTAAACACAAGCCTTACACATATTGTTTGGTACCGTCGCCGTGCATTCGACCAACCCATTCGACCAACTCAACTCATTAATCAACATGTTTTAATTAACATATTTTCTAAACAAAATCCTTTTTTAAGGCACTCTATTTAAACTTCTTTGATCGCGAGTAGTCACAACGAGAAAACCGTCTCTAAAGTCATCTACCACGCAAACATAAAAATACGTAAGTTTGAGGGTGTAAATATCTCATTTATTTCATGTCTTTACTGTTTTCATAACTTTATAAACATGAACAATGCATAACATGATCCAAAATATAGGATAGACGACCCAAAACTGAGTTTTAGCCTGAGACAGAAGCCCCTTGTTATGCACAGAGGCTCGCGCCTCAATGGGGTGTCCAGGTCAGACTCAACCGTGTTTGTTCTCGTCTTTCCTCTTTAATCTATTTTCATATTTGTAATCGGTTTTACCATTTCAAATGTTTTGATTCATTTTTATGACAAACTTTTTAGCCATAAATTATAATCGCCCTTGGTTCCAAATACCATGACGGTTAAATCCGTGTCTCGGTGATATTAATTGATTAATTACATTTTAAAGGAAATTCTTTTCTTTTATTTACCATTTTAATTCATTTTTATGATAAACATATTTTGACCATTATAAAAATCATCCTTGGTTCTTTATACCATGACGGTTTAATCCGTGACTCGATGATATTATTGGTTAATTACAAATTAAAGGATATTTTAACCCATTTTTATTTTATTTACCATTTTTCTCATTTGTTTACATTTGTAAACATATTAGTCATAATTCATAATCATCCTTGGTTCTTTATACCATGTCGGTTTAATCCGAGTACGATGACAAACATGACTAATTACAAATAAATGAACTTAACATGATTAGTTCAAATCAAACATTTTACATTTTTATTTGTAAACTATACTTTTCAAACTTGCAAATCCGACAACGAATATTACAAATATTATAGTAATTATTCCGAGTCTTGCAAATCATTTATTCACAAATACGGTTTTAAACAACCATTTTAACAACCAGGAGGCATCTCTTGGTTCGCCCCATGGCTCGCGCCCCAAGAGGCCCTCTGCTTTCATATTTCAAAACCTGGGCAAAGCCCCTTACCTCGCCAATAGGCTCGCGCCTTAACAGGGCTGCCTGGCACTGTTCTGCCTCGTTTTTAGCAATTGTCTAGGACGATCCTGATTATGGTTAGTCCGGATACATGACGGATCAGATTGACAAGCTTATGTTTTTACACTTTGTCATTTGACACCCTTTTTCAATAAATGGATCGTGTTAAGCATCATAACCCGAACTTGGTAAATGGATGTTTAATTTCCGTTTTCACATGCAAATCAATTTAAATCCAACTTGACATCTTATGGTTGATACTTGGATTAACAAACCGACTTAGAAAGTTCACATGTTAGGTTAACACTTTTGGATGTGCATTCATGCATTTATACCGTTTTATCAACTCTTGCACTTAAACAACCACGATCGATCAGTAGAGGCCGCTAACGCGGGCGGGATTGGGTGTCCGATTAAAGGGCTTCCCAATACGTACCCTCACCCCTTACTCAGAACCTTTGGATAGTGGATGGCCTTATCCAGGGCGTACGAGAGTCATTTTAGGCATAGAATGCTAAATGGGGGACGAGTCCTTATCTTTAGTACCTATGTCAAACACCGCTTTTTGCCTTGGTTGACCTAGGTATAAAGTGGATTCGAACGGATTCCAAGCATCCCACAAATGCTTGGTGGCGACTCCGAACATCTCTACATCGTTTCGAGACCCTTGCCAAGACGATACCGACCGATCTAAAGCGATCCGGTCGAAAGCATTTTTACGCCGCCGAGCATGGCTTTCAAAAGACCGTTGTACGTCCACAGATTGGCTTGGCGTGCAGCGTGCAGGTGGCATGTGACTGCAGATCGGTAGGTGGCCCAAATCCACAGACCGGCCTGTGGCCCATGTCCACAGTTTGGCGACTCCGTTGGGGAAACTAGGACACTTGTGTCTTTGTGATCCTTAGAGGCGAAACTCGAACGAGGTCGTGGTTAGAGTGCATTAATCGATATTACGGTCATAAGTCGGGTTCCTTGTCCGGGCCCACAACCTAACCTTTATCGACCAATTGGCTCGTCTTATCGGCGTGAGTTTTCTCATCCCCACGTGTCGAATCCCGATTGAGTCAAGGATACCATTGACATTACACATTTCTGTTTCGTCAAAGAGCTTTCATCACTTTCGAGCACGAGGCTAGGGCACCCTCCTTACACATTTTGTTTGGATTGGTATCCCTCTCGCAAATCGGGGTTTGATTGCTTGGTGTGTAACCCACCCTTTTAAGCCAAAACCCGTGTCAACATTATGCATAATATAATGAAACTGTGAGTGCTTATGTGCTACTTGATCATAAGTCTTTCCGTGTCATTTCAAACTTTCAAAAACACGTTTTGCGCCATTATAATGGCCATTTCAAACCTCGGTCTTCCGCCGACCGTTGCACGCCTTCCTAGGCCGTCATAATGACGATTTCCAATACGGTTTTTACAACCGTTCAAAACACCTTTTTGCGCCGTTATAATAGCCATTTCAAACCTCGGTCTTTCACCGACCGTTGCACGCCTTCTTAGGCCGTCATAATGACGATTTTCAAACCCGGTTTTTACAACCGTTTCAAAAACACATTGCGCGCCGTTATAATGGCCGTTTCAAAACTCGGTCTTTCGCCTACCGTTGCACGCCTTTCTAGGCCGTCGTAATGACGATTTTTCAAACCTAGTTTTCTACAACCGTTTCAAACAACACGCCTTTTCATGCCGTCGTAATGACGATTTTCAAACCCGGTTTTCTACAACCGTTTCAAATACACCTTTTTATGCCGTTATAATGGCCATTTCAAAAACCCGGTTTTTATAACCATTTCAATTGCACCTTTTCACGCCGTCGTAATGACGACTTCAAAACTCGGTTTTCACAAACCATTTCAAAATACCCTTTTACGTCGTCATATTGGCCGTTTCAAACCTCGGTCCTTCGCCGACCGTTGCATTCTCAAAGCGCCCTTTTACACCGTTGTTATGACGAATTCTACCCTCTAATTTTCAAAATTCGAAATCATTTTTCAAACAAAAACGTTTTTTTCAAACCGTCGTAATGACGATTTCAACCCGTGCAACTTTACAAATTTTAAATCTCATTTTCGAAATCAAATTTAGCTTTTCTAAGCCGTCTTAATGACGATTTCAATTCTCACACTTTTCGAATTGCATACCGTCTTTCAAAGGTCAAAAACGGTTTTCTAACCCGTCGTAATGACGAATTCAATCCTCATAATATCCAATTTCAAATCATTTGAAAACAAATTTAACCGTTTTCAATTTTCAAATTCAAAATCAAATCTTTGAAAACAAATTTAAACCGTTTTCAAATTTCAATTCGATTTCAAATCTTAGAAAACCAATTTAACCGTTTTCAGATTTTAAATCCAATTTCAAACCCTTTGAAAACAAATTTAACCGTTTTCAATTTTCAAATTCAAAATCAAATCTTTTAAAACCAATTTAACCGTTTTCAGATTTCAAATTCAAAATCAAATCTTTGAAAATAAATTTAACCGTTTTCAAATTCCATTCAAAATCAAATCATTTGAAAACGAACTTAACCGTTTTCAAATTCCAATTCAAAATCAAGTCATTTGAAAGACAATTTAACCGCTTTCAAATTCCAATCAAAAATCAAATCATTTGAAAACGAATTTAACCGTTTTCAAATTCCATTCAAAATCAAATCATTTGAAAACGAATTTAACCGTTTTCAAATTCCAATTCAAATCAAATCATTTGAAGGTCAATTTAACCGCTTTCAAATTTCAGATCCAATTTCAAATCATTTGAAAACAAATTTAACCGTTTTCAAATTTCAAATTCAATTTCAAGTCTTTGAAAACAAATCTAACCGTTTTCAAATTTCAAATCCAACTTCAAATCTTTGAAAACAAATCTAACCGTTTTCAAATTTCAAATTCAATTTTCAAATCTTTGAAAGCAAATTTAACCGTTTTCAAATTTCAAATCCAACTCCAAACCCTTTGGAAACAAATTTAACCGTTTTCAGATTTCAAATCTAATTTCAAATCTTTGAAAACAAATTTAACCGTTTTTAAATTTTCATCCCAATTTTAAATCCTTTGGAAACAAATTTAACCGTTTTCATGGCCATTGTGATGACGATTCCAAATTCTTCGATTCTCGATTTTCTAATCCGTGATTCGGAATTTCAAAAACGGTCTATGGAAACAGTACATCGTTTTCCGAGCCGACTCAAACTCAAACCGTCTTTTGAAAACAAACCTAAGACAACCATTTCAACTGGCCGACCTTTTGAAGATCCCTACTCTTCGGAAGCTGTCCATAAAACGACAAATGAATCTTTTTGAAAATTTCTATTTTCGAAAATTTCAGTCCACCTTTCTGATTCAGCCTCGAGTTGATTTCAAGTCAAGTCGCCTAGATAACGTCGAGTCTCCGCCGAAGTCAGTACCTACCTTTTGGTCTAGGTCATGTCGCCTAATTGTCGAGACATCTTCAATGGCGTTAGCAGAGTCAAAACCTCTCGGGTATTAAGCCCGTCTTTTTCCTACATTACGGGTCAAAGGTCAAGTTTGTGTACATATCTTGTCCAACGGTGTCACGCCAGTAACGCACATCCAAACTGAGTCAGAAGTCGTCTGTCTAGGCATCACTATGCCAAAGTCGACACTCGAGTATAAGTTCAATGTCATGCACCAAGATTTCAAACACAAAAATTAATTCACGATCTTTAATGAACTCATAACCTAGTCACACCGTCGCGTCTCCACAACAAAACTGCCTTTTGTACATATGTGTCGTGCTTGCCTTTGTTTGTGCAATCCCCTGCCAAGACAAGTTATAACGCATATTGTTGTGTCAAACAGGAATCCCTTGGGTGCCATCAATCGTCAAACCAGAAACTCAAGAAGCTGATCAATCTGCATCCGCCATGACTTCTGCCAAAACCAACAACATGGTCCTTCGACTCCTAACCACCGTGGAAACTTGAGCACTCGTCTCTCCCAAGTTGAGGACAAAATGATAACCGGGAATTTTCCCTCTTCAGATATTGAGCAAAGGGTTAAGCTCCTTGAAAGTCGACTACTTGCCAACAACAAAACCAACCCTAGTTGGAAGGCTACCAAAACCACTGAAGTCATTTCCTTAGGTGCTCCGCCAACCAAAACCATACGACCTCATAGGTCCTTCCCTGATTTGGGTATGCCTTATGCCACATCCTTGGAAAGGATAATCTCACAAGAAAAACTCAAACCAATTGGTCCAACTCCAGACCCTCTACCAAACAAGCGAGGTCGAAGATGGGATGGAAACCTCTTTTGCCAATATCACCAAGGTCGCGGACATGACACTGAAATGTGTCTCCCTCTAAAACGTGTCATTCTTGATATGATCGAAAAGGGAGAGTTACCACAACCTCCCTCAACAAACAACAAAAACAGCCCTCCAGAAAATCCTATTGAACACAGTCAGGAGTCTTCCCTTGACTGCTCTCACCTCATCTCCCCTGGCGATGAGAAAATTCATGCAATTGATGAGGATGGCATACAAAGCGCTATAATGATGCTCTTCGTCTCCATCAACAACATATTCTCAAAGTTGCAAGTTGCTATCGATGACTTGAACACTCGAGTAGCTAATTTGGAGGAAAGGTTGGGTAATACTGAAAATGAACCTGATCACCAAGGAGAAAACCGACCCTCCGTTCACCAACCAACAGCTGTTGAAAATGAGGAGTCATCCGATGGTTCCCACATCCACGAACCTACCAACAAAGAAATCACCTCACCAAAATCCCATTCAAAATATCAAGCAACATCCCAAAAACTTCCCACTGACAATGACCAAATCTTGCTTCCGCCCAGGATTGACAAAAACAAAAACAAAAACAAAACTCACAAAAACATCCCAAAAAACACCAATGTTGGAACCATGGGAAAACATCAAAGGGTTTTCACAGATCTGGGAATAGCATACGGCACCGCTCTGGGGATACTTACTTTAGAAGGATTACTACAACCGATTGGACCAACTCCGGATCCATCTGAGGCTAAGAAATTCCGTTTCTGGAACCCTAATGCCTATTGCCAATACCATCAAGGCAAGGGCCATGACACCGAATCCTGCTTCAAACTCAAGAATGCCATTCAAGATATGATCGAGGCTGGCAAAATCATAATTGCACCTCTCAGTCCAGACAATCCTCTTGAATGTCTTAAGTCAAACAGCAAGGTTGAGCGTTCTCAAAGGACATTCACTAAACTCAACACAACCTATGCTGCAGCTCTTCAAAAGCTCATGACTGAAGGGAAGCTACAACCAATCGGGCACACTCCGGACCCATCTGAAAGCAGGAAATCCCGTTTCTGGGACGGCAATGCCTATTGCCAATATCATCGAGGAAAAGGTCATGACACTGAAACATGCTTCAAACTGAAACATGTTATTCAAAATATGATTGACAATCATGAACATCCATAGGCCAACCAAGTGATGAAAACAACCCTCATGAACATCTCTTTCTGCAAGGAGATGAAAGCCTCATGGACTATTGTCCTCATATCATTCCCAACAACAAGAGTGAAGTGCTCAAGTGGGTCAATGCTCAAGATCAAACATTCAAGCCGCTGGATGCTGCAAAGGAGACCTTCGAGGAGGCACATGATGATTAGGAGTTCGTATCTACGATTAAGTCTGAGTCCGAGTCCGAGTCTTAGGCTTTCTCATATCTATCCTAGTGTCTGTCCTTTTATTCCTAAGTGACAAACTGGGAGCTGTCCCATGAGTCACATGTATTCATCGAGTATGTGCTAACATCTTATTTATCTAAATAAAAGCACAATTTCCAACTATCATATATTCTCCCCTTTACCATTTCCCGTTGACAACGAGAATTGATTTGAGAATTGATTTAAAAACAAACAACATGTTCTAATTCAACGTGAGTACACTCGAGTGACGTTCCGTACCGAGTAAGCAGAGGACTCGAAACTCCGTGTCCATTTTCTTTACCTATTCCATGTCTGGCAATAGAAATCTTTCATTAGCACCCGATTTAGAATGAGCTTCTATAAAAGGGATTCTACGACGAACCTAGATAACAAACCAAGAACATCTCCTTGTTCATGATCAATGACGGAAGGCAAGCCCATTTCCCACAAAAATATTCCATCACCAAGAATCAACCTCTCACCAACGGGTACATCCCCATCCGCACCTTTACCTGCCTCGAACGAAGGATGGCAAAGAATCAATAGATCAAAAGCAAAGCCAGAGCGAAAGGCCAAAATCAAAGGCCCAGGCCAATCTCCATTCATCCGAAGCCAAAGCGAAAGGCCAAAATCAAAGGCCCAAGCCAATAGCCATTCACTCAAAGCCAAATCGAAAGGCCAAAATCAAAGGCCTAAGCTAATATCCATTCGCCCAAAGCCAAAGCTCAAGGCCAAAGTAAAAACAAAAGCCAAAAGCAATTCACTCAATGCCAAAGCCAAAGTGAAAGTCAAAGCAAAAACCAAAGCCAAAAGCAATTCACTCAAGGCCAAAACCATAGCCGAAGGCTACTCATCCAACGTCACCGCCAAGACCGAAGCCAAAATCAAAACAAAACAAGATTGAAACCCTTTTCCCAAAAAGGCCAAAATCCAAAGAAAGCATCCAACACACAAAATCCTGGACAAGTGAGTCCAAAATACCAAGTCCAGGACCAACAAGTACTCCAAAGCCTAGGACCAACGAAGTCCAACACACCAAATCCCGGACCCACAAGTCCAAAAACACCGAACACTAAAACCTCAACCAAAACTCCTTCACCCCTAAGTCCTTCTACAGACTAGTACAGGGAGACCTATCTAGGATCCTGGGGATTCCCCTCAAGATCATAACCAAAACTGCTTCACCCTTAAGTCCTTCTAGAGACTACTACAGGAAAACCTATCTAGGATCCTGGCGATTCCTCTCAAGATCATAATAAAAACAGCTTCACCCCTAAGTCCTTCTAGCGGCTGTTATAAAGAGACATATCTAGGTTTCTGAGGATTCCCTCAAGCTCATAATATCGTACCTTAACCTTTAAGGTCCAGACATGAAAATCTGATCCCATATTATTTACCAACCATTTCGTGCCCAGGCCACATCAAGCTTGAGACCCCATTCCGCACCACATTACAAGTTGTAACCCACCGGCCTAAACACCATAAAATATAAACTCCAGATTTTTATCTGTCAAACAAACCTTTTATTACCAAGCTTCACATTCCAAAATGCCGAAGCCATTTCCACCCCGACCCAAATACGAAGTCTTCAAAAAAAACATTGCTCCCTGGAACGGGACACGCACATTTCATTCCTAGGGTCCACTTTTTAGTGTGCTCACACAACAAGAAACATTTTCACCAACTATGCCTCTTAGATTCATGATCAAGAGGTATTTCTCTCCAATCAACTTTTGAGTCACCAAACGGAATTCACCGTCGTGACCCTCAACTCCAGATTTTTATCTGTCAAACAAACCTATTATTACCAAGCTCCACATTCCCTAATGTCGAAGCCATTTTCACCCTGACCCAGATACGGAGTCCTCGAAGGCTTTGCTACCGAGAACGGGACATACCCAATCTACCCTTAGGGTCCACTTTTTAGTGTGCTCACATGATAAGAAACATTTTTACAAATTAGACCTCTTTGATTCATGGTCGAGGGGAATTATCTCAAATCAATTTCTCCAGTCACCAAACGGAATTTACCGTCGTGACCCTCACACTTTAAGGTCCTAACAACTCGCTTAGGCACACACATTCAGAACTACGATCTAGTTTGATTTCACTTCACGCGAATAAGTAGGCAGTCCTTCAAGGACACAACCATACACCTCAAAATCACTTCAAGGTCCTAACATCCCGCTTAGGCACACACTCAGAACTACGATCTGGTTTGATTTTGCAAACACGCGAATACATAGGCAGTCCTATTACTAGGACACAACCACACCCCCACACACATTCAATTTTGAAACCTTCAATTTGCAACCCATTGCACACACAGCTCAGAACAACGACCTGGTTTGATTTCGCACACACGCGAATACGTAGGCAGTCCCCCAACAAGGACACAACCACATACCCCTTTCAATCTCAACCAATAACATCAATCCTCAAAAGCAGCCCACCCAGCTGCAAAAATTAATCTTATACCTCTTTACTGGGGGCTCCTTCCTTAAGACGTCGCTCATTCCTTGTTTTGTCAAATTCCCACTTTCTCACTCTGGGGCTTCTTTTTCAAGACTCCACCCATCCTTTATCCTCAAAACATCTTTTGAGTCTCAACTACAGTCCAAAATAAAACACATTTAGCCTAGTGCTCGGTTCAGACAATGACAAGGTCTTGGTTCCGCTCTCCGAATCATCAAAACTCGAGAAGGGATCTCAAACAAGCAAACAAGGGCAAAGATGTCTTGAGAAGATAATCAATTCGTGTTCTCCACATTCAAAACTTCTATCTCCTTCGACCTTCTACCTCGGGGATTTGATACGCGTTGTCACCCTTTCTTGGCTAAGGAGTTGCACCTTCCCACATGTGCAAAGTCCGCATCGCTACCTCCCAACGAGTCACCCCCGTGTTGTCACTCGACTTTGTGTCACGTTCACGACCGATGGTCAATCCTTACAACTTGTCGGGACGAGCCTTTGTCGGTTTGCGTCCATGTGAGTCTCTATCGCAACGGTCACGTGTCTCCAATCTATTAAATCACAGATCTACGAGTAACAAGACTCGTCTTCAAGCTTCACAACATTCAAAACTTCTATCTCCCTTCGCGTGAGATATTACATGCTAGTTGCTTACATGCTAATTGTTCACATGCTTATGTGCTTGCGTGCTTATATGCTTGCATGTTACGTGCTTGTCTGGGGGCTCATGCGAAATACCTAGTATCACCTTCCAAAAACCACCGGATTTGTGTGGTCACTAACCATGCGGTTTAATGTAATCTTGAGGAGAAAAACTCAAAACTCCAACCGAGTCGAATGTCGGGTTCTTCCCAACAAACGTTTAGACCATTCAAGTCCAAAGGCTTTAATCCCAAATATCACCCAATTACATGGCATACGCTACCTCCCAACGAGCAACGTTTCATATCCCCACTTGGCACTAGTCCCGAGAAGTTTCTAACTCCCACAACCGACCTACCACCCCACATTTCTCTATAAATACCTACCATCACACACCACACTTCACGCGTGCCGATTTTTAAATGGATGTCACACATGCTATTTTCCACAACCCATTCGACCAATCATTCGACCATAGATGGAGAAGGAAACACGCGCAAAAAGCAAACAATAAACTAAAGAAGTGCGATTCCACGTACCTTTGTTTCCCCCGTCTCTCCCACTGGCGAGAAGAGATAGAAAGAGATAGAAAGAGAAGGAAACACGCGCAAAAAGCAAGCCTTACACGTATATGGTCGAGCCTTTGTCACAACGCAAACAAGATACAACACAAGGACATATCAATCGAAGATGCCTCGATGTATGACTCCTTTTCACAAGTGAAATCATTGCCCAGAGCCTTTGTCCACAAACAAGGTACAACTCAAGGACGTATCCCGAAGATGCCTCGGTGTCGGAGACGCAGACGACTCCTTATCATAGAGGAAGAAATGCTACAAATAGAGGAAGAGGATGTTGTGGAGGAGGTAAGTCGAGCCTTTTTATTCTAGCACGCACACAAGATACGACTCAAGGACATATCCCAAAGATGCCTCAAAACAATGGAAATATAACTCCTTCCTATGGTTGTCAAGGAATGGGAGAAAGACATGGAGCCTCAAAACGCACCACTTTCAACACCGGCAAGCCGGATGGTGGAAATGGAGATCGACCAAAAATGAGCCTTTTCATTGAGGTGGAGGTAGAGTATGAGTGGAAACCTATCAAAAGATTCAAGGACGTATCCCGAAGATGTCTCGAAAGGGATGTATAACTCCTTCTTATGGTGGTCAAAAAGAGCCTTTATAAAGATGTAGTCTAATGGACTTTAAACGACCACGAACCGTAAGTCTTAATGTTTCCCATGGATAGTATAGGATTTTGGAATGTGAGGGGTACAAAAATATATAAATCTAAACTATTCCCGACTTTAATACTTGGATGGTGTTTGTCCTAATAATGACTCGAATCCCGAGTTGCATTTTCTTGTCGCCTTTCCCGATGGCGGGTCCTTGCTCAAACCCCTTTTGGAGTCGCCTTTCGACGCTCAATTCTAATGAAAATGGTCTTCAGATGGAGCCCTTCTTCAAAAATGTGTTGTAATATTCTATTGACTCCTTGAGATCATAACTTTACATTTAGACTTTCGCCCTTTCCAAGTCTCGGTCAAAGTGGGGCTCAAATACCTAGTTATTGTGGGATTACCGCACCTTCCAAAAAGAACCACCCGATGATGATCGACCGAAACGTGTTTTTGATATGCGTGCATGAATTGGCTATACATGAGACGGTTTGATGCACTACTCGGATATGAAAAATGATTTCAAAAAGTTTTCTAACTTCATTTGCAAACACTATTCATAGTTAAAACCGTCTTCAAGTGACATCATGTCAAAACCGACTTAGAAACCCGCAACTCAAAGAGTCAACCAAAGCGAGTCAACCCGGTAAAATGTTGACCCAAATCTCGAATGTCGAAAATAATGCCATGAATGTCTTTATCATGTCATTTCCATTCAAATGACCCTATTTAGAGTCAAAACCGACACCGAGCATGCAAAATAGATTTACGACTTATGATACTGAAATTCAAATCCCGATTCACAATGCATAACAACTCCTTCTTTTTCCTTGTCAAAACCCGAGTCAAGCACACAAATTACCTACCCCAAATATCACCCAAGAGGAAGCTTACACGGCTAAGCAAACCTCAAAGACCACAAATCACAACCAACAAAACATTGGTTAGAACAAATGCAAAATCCAAATTTGCGAAAGGGACAATACACCCACTTGTAAAACACTAGGTGGCATCTCTTTGTTCTCCCAAAAGGAGTCATCTCAAGAATAGAAGCTCACGCCAAAAGTAGGTGTCTTTGCTAGCCTCTATCAGCAAACACAACCGACCTACCACCCCCACTAAGAAGGAGTCATTTCTCTATAAATACCTACCATCACACACCACAATCTTCACGCACCCCAAATGGAGTGTCCGCCCCTTCACCTCTCTCTTAAACAAATAATAAGCTATTGAATGGATGTTGATGGACTACTATATGACCCGACTTCCTTTTTGAAGTCACAAAATCTACACGTGTTTGACCTTCCCGACCGATCGTGGTGTGTCCAACACAAGCCTTAAAGACATATTGTTTGGTTATGTTTGGCATCAAAGGAACAATTGCCATGAGCTCGTTCAATTATCAAGCTGGCAAATATGATAATTGATGACCCATTCACACTTGATTGGTTAGGAAGCAACTCAAATCATTAATCAACATGTTTTAATTAACATATTTTCAAAACAAAATCCTTTTTAATTAACATATTTTCAAAACAAAATCTTTTTCTTTTTAAACTTCTTTGATCGCGAGTAGTCACAACGAGAAAATCGTCTCTAAAGTTGTCTACCACGCAAACATCAAAATACGTAAGTTTGAGGGTGTAAATATCTCATTTATTTCATGTCTTTACTGTTTTCATAACTTTATAAACATGAACAATGCATAACACGATCCAAAACATAGGATAGACGAGCCAAAACTGAGTTTTAGCCTGAGATAGAAGCCCTTTGTTATGCACAGAGGCTCGCGCCTCAATGGGGTGTCCAGGTCAGACTCAACCGTGTTTGTTCTCGTCTTTCCTCTTTAATCTATTTTCATATTTGTAATCGGTTTTTACCATTTCAAATGTTTTGATTCATTTTTATGACAAACTTTTTAGCCATAAATTATAATCGTCCTTGGTTCCATATACCATGACGGTTAAATCCGTGTCTCGGTGATATTAATTGGTTAATTACATTTTAAAGGAAATTCTTTTCTTTTATTTACCATTTTAATTCATTTTTATAATAAACATATTTTGACCATTATAAAAATCATCCTTGGTTCTTTATACCATGACGGTTTAATCCGTGACTCGATGATATTATTGGTTAATTACAAATTAAAGGGTATTTTAACCCCTTTTTATTTTATTTACCATTTTTCTCATTTGTTTACATTTGTAAACATATTAGTCATAATTCATAATCATCCTTGGTTCTTTATACCATGTCGGTTTAATCCGAGTACGATGACAAACATGATTAATTACAAATAAATGAACTTAACATGATTAGTTCAAATCAAACATTTAACATTTTTATTTGTAAACTATACTTTTCAAACTTGCAAAGCCGACAACGAATATTACTAATATTATAGTAATTATTCCGAGTTTTGCAAATCATTTATTCACAAATACGGTTTTAAACAACCATTTTAACAACCAGGAGGCATCTCTTGGTTCGCCCCATGGCTCGCGCCCCAAGAGGCCCTCTGCTTTCATATTTCAAAACCTGGGCAAAGCCCCTTACCTCGCCAATAGGCTCGCGCCTTAACAGGGCTACATGGCACTGTTCTGCCTCATTTTTAGCACTTGTCTAGGACGATCCCGATTACGGTTAATCCGAATACATGACGGATCAGATTGACAAGCTTACGTTTTTACACTTTGTCATTTGACACCCTTTTTCAATAAATGGATCGTGTTAAGCATCATAACCCGAACTTGGTAAATGGATGTTTAATTTCCGTTTTCACATGCAAATCAATTTAAATCCAACTTGACATCTTATGCATGATACTTGGATTAACAAACCGACTTAGAAAGCTCACATGTTAGGTTAACACTTTTGGATGTGCATTCATGCATTTATACCGTTTTATCAACTCTTGCACTTAAACAACCACGATCGATCAGTAGAGGCCGCTAACGCGGGCGGGATTGGGTGTCCGATTAGAGGGCTTCCCAATACGTATCCTCACCTCTTACTCAGAACCTTTGGATAGTGGATGGCCTTATCCAGGGCGTACGAGAGTCATTTTAGGCATAGAATGCTAAAAGGGGGACGAGTCCTTATCTTTAGTACCTATGTCAAACACCGCTTTTTGCCTTGGTTGACCTAGGTATAAAGTGGATTCGAACGGGTTCCAAGCATCCCACAAATGCTTGGTGGCGACTCCAAACATCTCTACATCGTTTCGAGACCCTTGCTGAGACGATACCGACCGATCTAAAGCGATCCGATTGAAAGCATTTTTACGCCGCCGAGCGTGGCTTTCAAAAGACCGTTGTACGTCCACAGATTGGCTTGGCGTGCAGGTGGCCCGTGACCGCAGATCGGTAGGTGGCCCAAATCCACAGACCGGCCTGTGGTCCATGTTCACAATTATACATTTGTTTTGCATTTCCTCTTTCTATAAAATCCATAACATTTAGAGTGTTATGATTGGCTCTTGATTTTAGGAAGTAAAAAAATAAATTTTCTTTTTTCTTTATAGGGACTCCACCCATGTTCTTCATGGATTTAATTACTCTCTTTCATCAAAATTTTTATCTCTCATAATTTAAGTGATTTCAAGTTTAATAGAAATTATACAAAATCATACATTATACATTTGTTTTGCATTTTTATAACCATACATTAAAAACCACACATTATAAAACCATACATAATTTACACATATGTTTGTATAAATATTTCTAATACCAAAAATTATAAAATCCTAATTTGTTGACAATTAAACATTTGCTACTAATTCCGTCGTCTATAAAAAATTACATCTATTGATTGGCAAAATTAATGATTAGATCTAAGATACTAATAATTTTGATAAAAAAGACAAACAATAATCCTAAGTCATCAGATCTAAACCATTGTTCATAAAATTTAAATTTAAAACATTGTTCATATAATTTAAAACGATCCTGAAAACGAAAGCCCCTGAGGCACTTGTTAAGACTTTAAATTCAGACAAACTTGATAATGATCAAAGTAAAAAAAACAAAAAAAAATTCATAATTAAAAACTACCCCTCAATTAGCGTGGGTGATAGAAAAAGTCAACAAACCTAAAAACCCAACCACAAGTCCACAAATCAATCACCCATCCAAACTCCGTTATACCAACCACCACCTACCACAATTTCTCCCCCACGCAAGCCGCGCCTAACCAAGACAACCACCTCCCTCCCTTCACGACTAGAAATGCAAACCGTACTAGCTAAAATCTTAAGTTTTCCGGAAAAAGGGTTTAGGGTTCGATTTTTCGGCGTCAGGCGCCGAAAAATCGAACCCTAAACTCTTTTCCCGATGACTTCGGCTTCGCCGGGATTCGAACCAAAAGACATCCTAAGAAAGCATGAGTGAACCCTTTTAGGGAAGGGGTATTACTAAGGCGGTGGTAACAGCTAAGGACGACAATTGTCAATCAAATTGGTGTAGGTAGACTCGTTGCACTTCGTAGCTGGTGGTGTTGCGGACGTTCACGGTGATGGTCATTAGTTCCGGTGTTGGGGAAGCGTGTATATAGATGTTGAATGAAAAAAATCAGAAAAGTGAAATAAAATGGAGGTTGCTATTAAGGGGCGGAAATTACGGAGACCTTAACTTTTGATTGGAGAGTGGAATTGGTAGTTACAAATTTACAATATTTTTGGTTGAGGTCCGTCCCGGTCATTTGTTGTCCTTTGGTTTTGGCACAAAGACCAAGGAAAGGGGATAGGGCCAATGACTAAATGACAAGTGGAGTAAAGTGGGTGTGAATGATCAAATTACTCATCAAATTCATTCTTAAAATAGAAATGACAACAAATGACTGAGACACCTCAAAATGAAAAAGGACAACAATGACCGGGACAGAGGGAGTAATTAATTAAACTGTCAGGAAAAAGATCTTAACGGATGCCCCAGGGGTGTTTGTTAACTTTTGTCAATTTAAAATTCGATCCTGATAACGAATACCCCCGGGGCGATGGTTATTATCCATAGTAGCCTTATTACATTACCTATTAGTCCGTACCTATTACCTATTAAATAAAAATATTACGCTGTAATGATTTGGGCAATTCTATCAATGTATTTCCTTACTCCCTCTCTCAAACAACCTGTGTTGCCTTGTCAACCCACTCCATCAATCTCAGCCACCACCCTCTTGGCCTCCATCCCCACCTCCACCAATCACCACCACACCCTCTTCGCCCTCATTGCCACTTTCCGGCGACAACAAACTTCTCTCTCCACCCCTCCTTCCGCTGCCATGACACTAACTCCGACCACATAAAAAAAACTTGCCAAGATTTCATGCCTAAACCTCAATTCACTACTATAAAAAATATCGCAACCACCATATAAACCACCCATTAAATCAGATCGGTGTTTCACACCCAAATTCTCCCTTAAAAGGGTTTAGGTTTCAATTTTACAAGCACCGCTCGGGCGGTACCGTAAAATTGAACCCTAAATCCTTTTACGGGTAACACCGACGCCTTTGCCGCCAGATTCTAAAACCAATCGACACCCTAGGAGGGTAATGGTGAACCCTTTTCGGGAATGGGGTTAAAAAAGGTTATGGTGTTGGTCGGGCAGGGTGGTCGTCGGAGGGAATGGGTTAGGGTGGATTGTCGACGATCGGAACCTGAGGTTCAAGTTTGTGTGATTTGTAAGGAAGAAGACATAGATGTGGATGGAGGAGTTTGTTGAAGAAGTTGAGAAGAAAAAGGAACAGAATGGGCGTGAATGACGGATTCTAGAAATTTTATGCTGCTTAGCAAATGCCCCTGGGGCGTTTTCTAACTTTTGCCTTTAAAATTATCTAATTGTTATGAAATATTAGTTACCGTGGATGTACATTGGGCTTATACCCATTATGACCATTAAACATGTAATTAGGGTCTAATCCATCTATTATATTTTACCCCATATGTAATGAATAATGGAGAACGATCTTCCCCTCTCAATCTATTTGCTCATTTCTATACTATTTCTTCTTTATTTCATATTCTATAACACGTTATCAGCACGGCGCTCTAACCCTAGTCTTATTATTTCTACTTCTGGCCCGGCCACCGTTATTTTCATTGGTATGTCGTAAAAATCAGGTTGGGTTTATCCTTCTTCGCTTTTGACTTTTGTGGATATGGTCCTCGTTCTTTTCTAATGTAAAGTGTGTATCATGCTAATTTTCTGAGTATAGATAATAGATCGAGAGCAATGAATTTTGTTTATATATACGTACAACGATAAGCTTTTTATAAATTTCTCAGGTACGGAGTATATGTTATACGGAAATTGTTTTGCTTT
The DNA here is from genome assembly GCF_048544455.1 of Silene latifolia. Taxonomy (NCBI): domain Eukaryota; kingdom Viridiplantae; phylum Streptophyta; class Magnoliopsida; order Caryophyllales; family Caryophyllaceae; genus Silene; species Silene latifolia. The sequence continues at coordinate 10,307 of NW_027413191.1, read as the reverse complement.
TGTATATTTATTAATTTATACCACCACCCTTCTTAATAAAGAGATGTCGTTATCTAATATTCGATCTTCTGTCTAATTAATGTTAGACGATCTCATAAAGATCTCATATCTATTTAACATAAGATGATCGTCATTATAATCTAAGATGATCTTCTATCAATTTAAGTGAGACAATCTAATGTCCTTATGATATAAAACGGTCTTCTATCTATTCAATGTAAGATCGCGTCCTATCTATCTAATTGAGACGATCTCATATCTATTTATTTGAGACGAGTTCCTATCTAATTAATTTTAGACGATCTCATTATCTCATATTTATTTAACATGAGATACGATCGTCATTATAATTTAAGACGATATTCCATCTATTTAACGTGAGACGGTCTTCTATCTATTTCATGCGAGATAGTCAATTGTCATTATAATTTAAGACGATCTTCTATTTACGTCGTTATTATGCGAGACGATCTCTATCAATATTATATGAGACAATCTCTTATTATTTTATGTGAGAATAGTCCCTTATCAGTTTAATCGGTTTCCTATAAATTTAATGTGAGACGGACTCCTATCAATTCAGTGTGAGACGGTCTCTTATCATTTTAATGTGAGCTAGTCTTCAATATTTGAATGAGAGACTAATTTATTTATGGAGTAAAATTCACCAAAATTATTAAGACTTAAATAAGTCATTCGTCAAATGAAGTAATGGTAAATACCATTAAGATGACAATGGTTATTCAATTGAATAACATCGTCCTATTTTCCAAAAGGATAATATATATGATCAATCTTGCTAATTTACACGAGGCACTAGGGGTGTCCTATCCTATATTGCTATACCAATATTTTGAGCACACACGTTATTAAATAGCTAATCATTATTTTAGCATTCAATAAGTTTGGCATTTAAGTGCACAATTGCACATATATTGAGACATAGCCGACTTCGAATATAGAGAATTGTGAATACATTTCTAAAGTTGACATGATATGATCAACAAGTGCTTAAAGAACTTTGATAAAGAACTTTGATATAACATTGAGTTCATTTGGGTTTTTACTATACCCGTTTATTATAAACATAAAGCTTATAATGTGCTGAAACTCTTATGTGTAGCATATAAATATTACTCTGTATTACAACAGGAGACTACACTAAATTTGAGTATGATTAATATTTGAAGACTTAAACATTGGCGTTCCACATTAATACTCGAGGTTGAAAATAACTATAAATTCAGTTGTACAAATTGATATTACCTTTAGTGGCTTAAAACCACATAATAAAATATGAGTAATTGTGCAATTACATTTCACAGTGTGATTATTATCATGTGAACAAGTTGATCTTCTAAATTGGGCATTTTATTCAACAAATTGATAATCAATTGAATTATACATTACTCCCCATAATCAATAATGCCCACTCATGAAATCTCATTTAACATGAGAAAATCGCATTCTAAGGTGGTTAAGTGAATGATTGCAATCTATCTTGAATATAGTTTTTACCACCTTAGGGGGACAAAGTAAGTGAAAATTTGGTAAAACGAAAGAAGTTTTATCATATTAAATTACACTTACAGTGTAATATATGAAGAATGACGATTTTTGACATTTCTAATATGATCATAAAAGTATATCCATATGAAACAGATACACATTTGCGCGCAATATTTATTTTCCAATTGGATTAGGACTTTATAAGTCTGTTTAACCATCGGCATATTTATGGTTATTAACGAGCTCATAAACCTGAAATCCATCCAAATCATGGATATTGAAAATAAAACTGTACAGTTTGCATTATCAAGTCATTATCATCATGTGCATATAGAGATTAAGTATACCATCTTTGAATTAGCTTCGTATCACATCATTACATTCTTTCATGCCATATAGTTTAGAAATTAGTCACATATTATGTGAATGCACATTGTTATAATATGTCTTGCAAAGAAAAATTCAAGTGATTTCAACTACAAAAGTGACAAGATCATTTGGAGTGAAGCTGCAAAATCGTTATGAACGATTATCTTCAGGTTAGAATTTTGAAAAGATCAGTGATTCCTATTAATTGAAGACATCTACCAAGTTGATCAAGTACAATGACAGTTGTTTCCAAGATCGAGAAAGGTTATCGCATCATTGAGTTGCATTGACGTTTTACAAGTAAAGTAACCACCAGGGGGAGTGTACACGCGTTGTACTCTTTTTCCTTATCTATGGTTTTGTCCCACTGGATTTTCCATAGAAAGGTTTTAATGAGAGAGCTTATTAGTTTGCGTGTTAGAAGAATATTGTATTCTTTTCTTTACTAGTGTTTTTCCCACGAGGTTTTTTTAGTGAGGTTTTAATGAGGCATGTTCTTCAGTAATGTACATCCAAGGGAAAGTGTTATGACATATTAGTTACCGTGGATGTACATTGGGCTTATACCCATTATGGCCATTAAACATGTAATTAGGGCCTAATCCATCTATTATATATACCTCATATGTGATGAATAATGGAGAACGATCTTCCCCTCTCAATCTGTTTGCTTATTTCTCTCTAAGTTTTCTATACTATTTCTTCTTTATTTCTTATTCTATAACATTAATATGGAATATGGATGTGTATAAATGTATAGCCTATATAGGCCGGCACTCTTTAAAACCGTACATTGCTTGCAAAATTTAAAATTTGAAGTTACCTAAGTGGAATTTACTTTTCGATACTAATAAATCCAGTCAGCTCATTGAATATTTAACAATTATATATGCACACGATTAAAATCGTACAGTTATACATTGCTTCATTCAATTATTATTTTAGAATATTACGTTTAGCTATCGTATTGGCGAATATATTTTATATGTCATTATCTAAAAATAAACTCGTGCATTTTTGTGCACGGGATTAAAATATGTTAGGAAATCTAAAACATAATGAACTTAACGCTTAAAATACCGTATCCTATTTATTAAAAGAACAACCAGAGTGCTGATGTGTCAGACTGTGGTTTAAAGTACATAATTTTAATTTTTCTAAGTAGGTGGCCCACCATGTTCTCCAAACTCTTTTATTTCCCTATAGAACAATCAATGTGACAAATAAGACTCATGTGAATTGTTTAGTAAATAATAACTTGAATAAAATAATTATTAATAATTTTCATCATTAAATTAATTATGATATAAATATTACTCTAATAAATTTACAAAATAAAAAATATAATCGACAATTAAATACAACAAAAATTAAAAGCATTTATAAAAAATAAAATAAAAGTCGGAAAACTTTCAACAGTCTTTTAAAAACTCATATAACTATCGGGAAAAATACAGAAAAATAAGGCAAAAAAAATTAGATACGTAAGTATTATCATGAAAAGTATTTACAGATGACATTAAAATTAAATAAGTCACTAGATCTACAGTGTTCAAGCGCTCATGAGTAAATTCACATATAAAATATACTCCGTATGAATAACGAAAATCAATTGATAAATTGAATTAAATCGAAAAAATAAGAAATATTTTGATAAAAAATAATTTTTTTATTGAAACCCGAAAATCTGGACAAAAAATACTTACGTACATAAATTTATTTATAGAGATCGGATGCAAAATTACTTTGCATGAAGGATCATAGCAAGAGAAAGGGATCGGGACATTGAATTGAGAGTTTAAATGGTGTTCAGATGATGTTGAAATGACAAGTGTAGCGGAGTAGGTGAGACAGAAATCAAATGAGTAGGGGAGATGAAAAGGTACGGAGTTGTATGTTGTGGAAAGGTAGGGTTTATGGCATTTTTATGCAAGGAAAGGATTCTAAGATGTTGTGGGCATGATAACTTGGGTTCTTAATTCTTTAGTCTTTCGGATATATAGAGTACTCATTACAGACGGACTATGAGGTTGGGAGTAGTTTGGTTCATGAATTTATACGTGGACCAACCCATACTTGTAACACCCCACGGTAATTGAAGAAGACTATTGATAGGCTTAAATGACTAGTGCTAAAGGGATTGAAAGTGCTACTCATATCAACAAAGTGCACTTTCTTTTATGGTCATCCTTGCTAAAGAACTCCAAAGTTAAGCGTGCTTGGTTGGGAGTAGTCTTAGGATGGGTGACCTCCTGGGAAGGTTCTCGGGATGCGCATGAGTGAGGATAACATGCACTACAAAGGACCTGTGTTGATTTGTGGGTCATGTACACAGCCTGGTGAGCTATCATAAGTAACCGCTCCCGATCCTGTTTGGGCTGAGGTGTTACAATACTAATATAACGTCGATCTAAATTTATATTTTATATAGTATATAATAGATCTTTTTAAGATGGTTATATTCGTCTCAAAGAATAAAAAAATAACACTCATTTCTATATGAGACAAATTTTTACAAATTTCAATGCTTTTTATTTTTGTCTGATGTGTGAAAGTTGATACCTGCTACATGTGCGCTCTCAGAACTGAAACCATTGAGCATGTTTTCTTTGATTGTGAGTACAGTAAAGCGGTAATAGATCTGGTAGGACAGCAGATTGGAGTCCAACTACCTACCCGAGACATTCTGGAATGGAGGTCGAACAGAAGGGGATCGAAGCTCAAAGTTGACCTGGAAAATGCCATCGTCAACGCGTGCACATACCACATATGGAGACATCGGAATCTAAGCAAATTTGAGTTAACTCTTATGAATCCCAGAAAGGTGGCGGATACCATCACCGAGGAGATGAAGCTTAGATTAAGGGGTATTACTTTAATGGTTCCTGACAACGAAAAGGAGTGGCTCCGCCACTTGATTGGTGATAGAGGGTAAAGGGTGGAGACGAAGATGGAGACGGATGGTTGAGGAGACATATCGTTGAGGTAGAGGAAAGGAGATGATAGAAGTGATGGAGGCAGATAGTGTTTGATGGGAGAGAAGTGAAGATAAGATTTCTATCTTATTTTGTTGATAAGTTAACAGTTAGTTTGGGCATTGCAAGAGTCTGAACTTTGTTTTGCTTAGGAACGAGCCCAATTCCTTTTTCGCATGATGTTATGGCCCGTTTCCTTTGTATGGTGACACTTTTTTGATATTAATATACTTACATTTTATCAAAAAAAAAAAATGATGTGTGAAAGTTGAACCGACTTAAACTTAAGTCGGATATGATCGATCTTAAATAAACGAATATTACGGGCCATAAGTCAAAAGTCTAAGTAACGTGCATGATGCATGATACATGTAACAAGTCACGGGTCAAGGCAACGGGTTCATATAGCGTTTTGAGTTAAGGTCCCAATACATAAACTTTTTACAACAACAAAAATCAACTAAATTTACTTCACAAGTTTTTAAACCAAAAGACGTTGTGAAAGTGCCCAATTGTTACAAGTCAATGTAAAAATTCGAGATTTAATACTAATATAAAAAATTTAAAAATTTGAAATAATGTAAAAATCAAAATATCTTTTTTAAACAGCCAGCTAACAAATGTGAAAGTAATGGATTAAAAAAATATTTATAACTCCTATTAATGTCGTAAAAAAAGAGAAAAATGACTTAAATAACCAAAAAGGAGAAACATTACTTAAAAACAAAAAATAAAAATAAAAATAAAAATGTATTCATTGAAAAAGATCACCGTGTATAACTACTATCGGCAGAATGAGGATACTACATAAGATTAAGGCTTTATAATATGTATGAAAACCATCAATTTTAAAAAAAAAAATAAAAACTACTAAACAATGATGAAGTAGAAAATAACTTAAAAACGAAAAAAACGTAAATATTTTTCTAAATAAATCATGCATGTCTTTATTAATAAATAAATCATTAATCTACAAAGTTTAAGAGAGTATAAGTAAATATTCACATAAGTAATGTTTGAAATAAATTTTAAAATAATTGAAAATGTGTTAATTTAATTGTCATTATAATCATGGTTCGATTTTATGATCGAAAAAAGTTGTAAAAATACGGTCATATGATCATAATAAAATATTAATTATCAATATTTTACGAATAATTATAACTCCTTCCATTTCGATCATTTGTTTAACTTTGATTTTGGCACAGAAATAAATGAATGAGAAGGGAACCATTTGCGGGTCTCATTATTGAGTAACAAGCGGATAAGAGGTTATGTAGATGATCAAATCTATAAATATAATTAAAAGGCAACAACAAAGCATTACCTTTCACCATTCCCCCTTCTATGTTCATTTTAGAAATCCACGCCATCATGCATTATTTAAAAAGGAAAAAGTTAGAAAAAAATATATCATTAATTAAAGCACAATAAATATTAACCTTTGGTTTTTTTTTTCCTTTAAAGAAAATTAAATAACAACTAAAGATCAAAGTAAATAGTACATTTTAAATGATGGGGTTTTATTGTTAAAACAAGTTATATGACAAGTCAAAATTACATTGCATCACTTTAGTTTTACGATATTTATAATTGTTATCTTTCTTTTACTATATGCCCCGTCAATTCAATTAATTGGAAAGATAAAGAGGACTTAAATAATAATGTCTACACCATATGTTTTTCATATAATTTGTTGTGTTTTAATTAGCAATATAATTTTTTAAACTTTTTTTTTTTAAATAATAATTGATGATGTGGCTTCCTAAAATGAACATAAAAAGGAAGTGGTGAATTTAAAGGTGATATTTGATCATCTCTATTTTTTAATTTTGTTTTTCTCCCTCTTCAATACATACTTTTTATGTTGTCTTTTTGTTATTTTTGTTTGTTTCACATAATTATTTTTGGGCTTAATTTTTTTTTTCTCACATCACTATACATTTTATATATACATTGTTGAATAACGTGGTTTTAAAAGAGTACAAAAATCATAAAACCTCTGAAATATGTCGAGGTATACATATTAAAATATCATTCATTAATCATGTATGGATGAATTGACAACCTTAAGTTTAGTTTTAAAAATGTAAAGTTCTTAATAAAGATTAAATAAGGCAGAGGTGTAGTGAAAAGAATAGGATTTTGTTTGTTCAAATTATCTTCTATATAAAATAATAAAACAACAACCATAACATATTTTTTTCCCTCCAAAACCTCACTCCACATTTAACATAGATTTTAGGATTCCTTAAAAATAGGCCCACTAAGGCCATGTTCTTTTGGACTTAAAGTCACTTAATTTTGTTAACTTCAGATCCTATAAGTTCGATTCATTCGATTCGATCCTATAAGTTCGATTTAGATCCTAAAAGTTCGATTCGATTCGAGATCCTATAAGTTCGATTCGGATCCTAAAAGTCCGATTCGATTCGATCCTATAATTTCGATTCGATTCGAGATCCTATAAGTTTAGTTCATTCAGTTTAGATCCTATAAGTTCGGTTCGATCCTATACGTCACTTAATTTAAGTTCGATTCGAGATCCTATAAGTTCGATTCGATTCGATTCGATCCAATAAGTTCGATTCGAGATCCTATAAGTTCGATTAAGTTCGAGATCCTATAAGTTCAGTTAAGTTCAGATCCTATAAGTTCAGTTCAGATCTTATAAGTTCAGTTCAGTTCAGATCCTATAAGTTTCAGTCCAAAAGAACAGGGCCTAACTAAATAGTCCAATATATAAAATTTATTTTATGTTGTTAACATAAAATTTATACCACCATATTTTATTGTTGTTTTAATTTTACTAACTTCTCTATATTTTAAGGTCTTCATAATATCATAATTAGTTTTAAAATTTTGTGGTTTTTTTTTAAAATAAGTTTCATATCCTATATAGTATATACAATTGTTTGATGACATGAATTTAAATTTTTTAAGCATCATGTTTTTACTCGATTAGACAATATTGTTTAATCATACAATTTAGATAATCATTAGTCTCAAAATCACTCCTTTTACGTTTTTAAACCAGTGTGAATAGCTATTTGTTAAAGTGGCCAGTCATGTTGAAGTGTTCATAACTTTCAATCTAACTATCTATACTAATTAATAAAACAATAACAATTGCCATAGTATCTTGATTAATTTTTTTTACTATGAACTTAATATGTTGTTGCCGATCTTCGATTATCATGTTATTATAGCATCTTCCCTTTCCTTGCACGGGTAAATTGAATAATCTAACAAGTAATAAATTGAATTTGAGAAGCATTGGGTAAGGCTCTGTTTGGCAAAACTACCTGAAAAGGTAGCTGAAAACTGAAAAGTTAACTGAATCCTGAAAAGGTAACTGATAAGGTAGCTAAAAATTATGAGCTGATAAGGTAACTGATTATATAAAAATGTGTTTGGCAAACTAGCTGAAAAGGTAGCTGATTTTGGTAAAATGACGTAAAAGGATATGAAAATTATTTAATATTATAGAATAAAGGGGTAAAAAATGGAAAATAAGTCATTTCAGGTACCTGATTTCTCAAATGCTACCTGAGGTAGCATTTCATTTCAGGTACCTTATTTCACCAAATAAGCTACTTATCAAACACTTGCAAAAAAATCAGGTAGCTGAAATTTTGGTCAAATAAGCTACTTTCGTCAAATAAGCTACCAAGTGTCGTACAAACGAGCCTAAATGTCTTTAGAAAAGGTCTCACAATAAATTTATTATGAGCTTATTTTATAATTATAATACAAAACAGTACCACGGGCAATAAAACATATGATAACATGGTTAAAAATAAAATGAGTGAAATTTTATGGTATGCATTAGAGAGTTTTGAATTTTGATTGGATGTATATTTAACATTAGCGAACTTGAATAAGGGGTTTACACTCTAGAGTGTCAATGGCCTAATTCTCAATCACAAATTATACTATGATATGATACCCTAATATGGTGAGACCGCATAAAAATGACAATTTTATGGTAAAAATTTTGCTTTTGATTTTAAAAGTTACCACTATTTTGTTATTAACAGTGACTACTTAAAAAAAATTATTTTTACACATAATGTTCACTATTTCTTATAAATTGGTCACTTTTACCGGTCTATATTCTACTTAATTTGATAAAAGTGATCAATTTCTTATTTCTTATAAATAATAAAACACAAATATCTTTTTTAATTTTCCGCCTAAATAATCACTTCATACTAAGCACAATTTCACCAAAATTCATTAGCCCACTAATCAAATGGCCCACAACGATCATCAAATTTATATCTACTAACTCATGCACGACTAATATTGACTATGGACCATGTTAACAAAAATGAACCTCAAATTGATTTTCAAATTGATTTTGTACCAATTTCTACCAGTCAAATATTGAATACCTTGAAACTAAAAAATAAATTCAACTTAGTTTATGACTTTTGAATGTGTACACCAAAAGATATGAGACACGAGTAATGTTATGGGACATAGAGACTAAATAGGTTTCGCGATTAACGGGTCGTAAAATAATTTCAAAAGCTGAGAGAGATTTTAGTATGATCATTTACATATACTGATTAGTATATCAAATAGAAAATAGTTTATAGAGATATCATAATGTGTAACTCATAAGCGTTCTTTCCTTTTATGCCAACTTTTTAAGTGTAAACGTTAACCGATATTGTTTTGACTTAATTCGTAATTCTACTTTTTATTTTGTCCTCATTTCAATTTTAATTTTTGTGCAAACATTTCAAAACTTATCTTATATGGTAAAATTTGCCGATATTTGAAATTATTAACATGCTTTAACATAGGTGTAAACATGTCGACATATGGATGCTCTAATCAAATATATGAGATACGACGGGTGTAAGCATGATATACAACAAGAGTGTAACTATGTTTTTACAATTAATACTCTTTTAATACTAATGTTATTTTGAAAAAAAAAAAATAGTACTATAATTTAAATATGTAGATTATACTGTTATAGAAGTATTGTATTTGTAATTGTAATTGTCAAGTATATAATTTTTATGTAACATATGGGAAATCAATCACCTTAAATAAGAAACCAAAACAACTTGTAAATCTAAGAATTTACGAAAAAATTTATATATCCAATCTATACACGCCCGTGCAACTTTGCACGGGTCCTAAACTAGTTGAGGAAAATAAAGTGGGTCACGGAGGGAGGTGGTAAATGACGGTTTAATAAGAGGGAAGTGAGTATTTAAACGGTTGAGATTAATTTGTTGCCTAAAATCAGGAAATCTTTTGTTTATTTTACATTGGGGATCACCTTATACTAAGCTAACGGGAAACACAAAGGCCCGGGCATATTTGGGCCTCTTACTAAATACGAATCTCAATTTTATAGGCATCGTTTCAAGGATTATAAAAGACCCATGAATCAGTTGGGTCGGAAAAATACAAGTTGGTTATACAGATAAC
>NW_027413190.1:245862-269504 GCF_048544455.1 Silene latifolia | reverse complement strand
ACACGTATTAATAATTCAGCTAACCCGTATTATTAGGCGATGCCTTAATTTCCGATGTAGATAACGATTTTATAATCGGACCCGCGTCAAATACATTTAGCGAGATGAGTCGGACCACGAGTTTAATAAGGAGGAAGTGGAAAGCCCACTCCATCCCTAATCAAACCCACGGCTTGGCCGAGCTCAACAAAAGGAGAGCAATTCTCTCCTCTTGACCTAACTGATTCATTTGAAACAAAACTAGGGTTTTGGGAATTGTGCCTCTCAGAACTCGGATCTCTCATCCAACAAAACTCACATCAGTTCTCCCAATATTGCAAGGCAATCGGAGAACACCATCTAGCACAAGGGCATATCTCGGACAAGGTCTTGGGTGCAACAATTAGGAGGGAATCGGTTTGATTTACTTCTTTACGCCGTGCATCAAAGGACCCGAGGTTGATTTCTAATCTTTATCGTTTCCATGTTATTTTCGTTTTATGACTATAAATTACATATGATATTTACGTTATAGTCCTACAATTAAAGGGTAGTATACGGATATTAACCTACAAGTGGTATCAGAGCGAGGCCACGTAAATTTTTATATGTGTTTTTCATCAAACGATTGTTGAAACGATGATTTTTTGTTTAAAAATTTTGTCTCGGCAGCCAAATTTTTTTTACACGGCAGAAATTTTTTTTTTGTTGTTGCTGCGTTTTTGGTTGCATTGGGAACCGTGTCCTGTTTACACGGTTGCTCTTGTTGTTGTTTTGTCTCGAAAACCGTGTCGTTTCATGATTTACACTTGTTTTTTTTGTTTCAATTTTCATATTGTTTTTACATGTTGTTATTTTATACGGAGATTATAGCAACATGTCAAGTTTTTGTCAATTGTTAAATTTGTTTTGATGCGTTTTTGATCAAAATTGCAATTGATTTTGTCTCGACAAACTGTTTTCACGAGGGTTTTGAAGTTTTGGCCATGTTTGCATTCGATCGAGCGTATTTCTACTCGATCGAGTCTTGTTTGTCTTGTTTTGATCGATCGAGTCCCTGTTGTACTCGATCGACCCCTTTCTAAACCCTATTGCTCGATCGAGTTGTCCTCGTACTCGATCGAGTAGATTTCTTTGATATAAGTCCTCGATCGACCTCGATTTAGTCGATCAGTACTGATTAGCATACCCCTCGATCGACTTGCGATTCGATCGATCGAGCCCTTTTGTTCCTCGATCGAGCACTTATGTCCCTGGATCGAAGGATTTCCGTTTTGACAACTTTGAAAATTTGTTTCTTTTGATTTAAATTTTCTTTTGGCTTCAATATGTACTTTATACGGATATAGTACACTCGCTATGATTGTGAAACGGTTCACACACGTACCATTAAGTTATTTTAAAGCGTATTTAAAGTAACGGATTGTAATGGATTAAAATTAAATGATAGAAGCGGTTTTATCACATGAATTTTAATCATTAAAAGGTGGTTTGGATAAATTTAACATAATTACGGAATTATGTCACGAATGAATTTGTTTTTAGTTGATGCATTTTTATTTATCGTTTATCTTGAATGCCGTGAATGCCTTTTTATTACGTATTTAATTTTACAATCGATTGTAACTTAGTGTGGCCTTAGTAGAACGTGTTACCGTAATGATGGAACACGGTCTTGGTTGTATTTTGAGATCTTGTATCTCCGTTTTGGATTTTTCACTTGTAATTACAGTTTTAATTAGAATGTAAATAGGTTTATATTTGTAATTTTAATTGTATTTTTTGAGAAGACCAAAGATGGAGACCGGATGCTCACTCCCGCTACATGGATCAAGATGGAACATCAAGACAAGCTTTTCGGGTCCAACGGTGGATTCCAAAGTTGTATTATGTTCTTATACTAGGATAGGCCACACTAGGAAATTTTTATTTACGTATTGCATTCTTTTATTTATTTTTATGCAACGATAATATGCATCATATTCCGCCTAAAAACCAAACCACCTAATTTATTGTATGAAAACTGACACATATAGAGGTCACGAGTTAGTTTTCATTGACATTCTCATGTCACACGTTTTAAAGCCGTCATCTAAATTAATTCATTCACGACAGACGCTAGTTATTCGTTCACTTAAAATGAATTAAAACTTAGTTGATGGGATCTTCCTCGTATAAACCAAAATTGAGAACGGTCTTTATAGGTCAAACTCCAATGAGTCCCTTCTTCGTCGGTAGGCATAATATGACCCCTTCTACGTCGGGTAAGTTGGAACCGATTGACCTATTTTATCTCAACACTATGGTCACTCGTGCGATCCTGTGACTATGGTGGACTATGGATAGGATTTCTAAAATCTATCGACCAAGAGTTCTTCCGTAAGAATTAGCTAAACAGTTGGCTTATCAATTTACAGAAATTGAGTCTTGGGATCACTTGTATCATTCTTGAGGGAGATCAATTATACAAGTGCAAGAGTCTACATATTTAAAATGAATTTTAAAATAGACTTAAATCACCTCGATGAGTTGCTTATTTCGTTTTGTTTTTCTTTCTTTTTCAGTGTAGATCACGATTTTAAACTGCTAAACAACAAATGGTTGGTTCAAGTGATAACCCAATGCCAAGTGCCACATTGGACCGTGAGTCCGGCTTCGGATCTTCATAAATCGATGAATCGGTCTACTCGATCAAGAATGATGGATCCAACTTCGCGGACTGGGAGCGGCATTACGGAATGCTGCGCATTCTTGTGGAAGCTCAAATATCTACTAGAGCCCATCCCGCCAAACCCAGGTCCCACGGCTAGAGCTGCTGAAATCACCAAGTTTAATGATTTCTGTATGGAAGCGGGTGCGATTAAAAACGTACTCATTTTTGCAATGGAACCCAATTTACGAAACGCTTCATAGCCCATGGTGCAAACAAGATTTTCACCACGCTCACTAAGGAATTCTCGAAAGCACCGAGAATCGTGACCTATGAGCATACCACTCGCTTCTTTGATGCGAGACTCCAGAAGGCCAACCGGTTAGCCCACACATTCTCAGCATGATTGAGAATGTCGAGAAGTCGGAGACCTTTAATGTAACATCAATGAGAACATTGTTATCGACCGCATGCTTCACTCACTCCACGATGGTTTTTCGCAATTTAGAGCGAATTACTATATGAATGATTTGAAGAAAACTCCCCATGAACCGCACTCCCTTCTCGTACAGACCGAGAAGGACATGAAGTCAGTGGGAGCATAAAACAGATGTTCTCGTTGTGTCAAACAAAGGCAAGGGTAAGGGCAAAGTTCAGCCAGGCCTAGCGATAGGCAAATCGAAGTTTAAGAAGTCGGGCTCGGGTAAGAGTGGTCTGGTGAGTCGAGTAACTCATCGAGGCGCGACAAAGAGCAAGAAAGATAACATGGAATGCCATCAACGCCACATGATGGACATTGGAGACGCACATGTCCTGTTTATCATGAGGACTTAAAAGCAGGTCGTGTTAAACCTGTTGGTATGTCTTCTTCTTCTACTTTTATTCATATGATTGAGATTAACCACGCAAGTTACGGAACTTGGGTACTTGATACTGGTTGTGGTTCTCATCGTGTAATCATGTGCGGGGCTCCAAACATCGAACCCCTCGTAAAGGGTGAGGTGGACCTGCGTGTTGGGAATGGAGCAAGAGTAGCTGCCATCTCCAAGGGGACATATGTGATCCGGCTTCCTAAGCGGATTTGAGTTGTCATTATATGACTGTTATTATGTACCTAGTCTTTCCAAAAACATTATTTCGGTTTAGCGCTTGATAAACTTGGTTTTTCATTTGTAATAGAAAATAATGCTTGCATTTTCTCATTACGATATGATTTACTGACAAGGCGGTCTCCATGAATGGAATTTATGTTTTAGATCAGACCAACGAAATATTACACGTAATGAATAAAAAGTTAAAGGTTGGTGACAAAGATCAAACGTATCTATGGCACTGCTGTATGGGACACATTAATGAGAAACGCGTTAAACAGCTCATCAAGAATGGAGCTATCTCGGCCTTTGATTTTCAATCATTTGGCACGTGTGAATCATGTCTCATCGGTAAGATGACTCGGATTTCCTTCAAAGGTGTTGGAATGCGCGGCTGGCTGACCTATTAGGGCTCATACACACGGATGTATGTGGTCCTATGTCAATCACCGCACGAGAAGGCTATAGGTATTTCATCACTTTCACGGACGATTTGAGTAGATATGGCTATGTCTACTTAATGAAGCACAAAAGTGAATCCTTTGAGAAATTCAAGGAATACCAAAGAGAATAGGGTGCGAACCTATTGGGTAGAAAGATTAAAAAACTGCGTTCGGATCGTGGTGGCGAGTATCTTTCTCACGAGTTTGATCAACACCTAAAGGACCGTGGGATTGCCCTACGATTAACTCCACCGGAACACCTCGGTTGAATGGTGTGTCCGAACGGAGAAATCGAACACTACTTGATATGGTTCGATCCATGATGAGTCACACGGTTTTACTTGATTCATTATGGGGTTATGCTCTTTTGTCGGCCGCTCTAATACTTAACCGAAGTCCGTCTAAAGTGTTGACAAGACTCCATATGAACTATGGAAGGGAACGGTCCCTAACTTGTCCTTTATACGGGTTTGGGGCTGCGAGGCTTATGTCAAGTGGAGACACGAGGATAAGCTCGGCCCGCGATCAGTCAAGACATACTTTATAGGTTATCCTAAAGGAACACTTGGTCATTACTTCTATTCGCCAACCGAACAACGTGTTTTTGTTGCGGCTAGTGCGACATTCTTAGAGAAGGAATTTCTCGAGAATGCAAAGAGTGATAGAACCTTCGACCTGTCGGAGATTCCCGAGAACAAACACCGAGCAACCATTGGAGGAACCGATTCCTTCAATCCCGGCTGCGGTGAATATTTCTGAGGAACCTAGGAGGTCGGGAAGAGTCTCTATTCCTCCAGACAGATACATTGGTATGGTCGAGGAACATGACATAGATGACGTTCTACTCTTAACGAGTAGTGAACCCGCAACCTATAAAGGTGCCATGACTAGTTCTGACTCAAAGCTATGGCTTGAGGCCATGCAATCCGAGATGGACTCCATGTATGAGAACAACGTATGGGATCTTGTTGACTTACCTGCTAAGGTTCGTCCCCTTCAATGCAAATGGCTTTACAAGATAAAGCATTCTGTGGAAGGTCAGCAAGATATCTAAAAAGCACGACTAGTTGCTAAAGGTTTCACCCAAGTGCCAGGTTTGCACTACGATGAAATTTTCGCACCCGTAGTCATGCTGCGTTCCATTCGGATTATCTTAGCGATTGCCGCTTTTCACGACTATGAAATTTGGCAAATGGATGTGAAGACCGCCTTCTTAAACGGCTTTTTGGAGGAAGAGTTGTACATGGTACAACCCGAAGGTTTCATCGATCCTGAACATCCTAAGAAAGTGTGCAAGCTTAAGCGTTCCATTTATGGACTTAAGCAAGCATCAAGGAGTTGGAATCATCGCTTCGACCAAGTGATAAAAGAAAATGGATTTACTCGATCGGTCGAGGAACCATGTTTATATATCAAGTCGAGTGGGAGCAAGATTGTCTTCCTAATATTGTATGTTGACGACATACTCCTGATTGGGAATGACATACCTCTCTTATCTTCGGTGAAAGTATGGTTGAAAAACCATTTCCAGATGAAAGATCTGGGTGAGGCACAAAGAATTCTAGGCATCCGTATCTATCGAGATAGATCACGACGGATGTTATCTCTCAGTCAGGAGTCTTACATAGACAAAGTCCTAGAGAGATTCAGCATGACTAACTCCAAGAAGGGGTTCCTTCCCATGGCTCCAGGGGTGCATTTGAGCAAGTCTCAGGCACCAGAGACACCGGAAGAGAAAGAGCGCATGACACGGATTCCTTATGCTTCGGCTATAGGATCAATCATGTATGCCATGATATGCACACGTCCGGACGTGGCATATGCATTGAGTATGACAAGTCGATTCCAACAGCATCCAGGTGAATCACATTGGTTGGCTGTCAAGAACATTCTTAAGTACCTCCGGAGGACTAAAGATTGGGCATTGACTTATGGAGGCTCTCAAAAGCTATGCGCAACCGGTTACGCAGATGCTAGCTTCCAAACGGATCGAGATGACTCGAAATCTCAGTCTGGATTCGTTTTTACTCTTAATGGCGCTGCAGTCAGCTGGAAGAGTTCGAAACAAACTGTTACAGCAGATTCTACGACTGAGTCCGAGTACTATGCCGCGTCTGAAGCAACAAAGGAAGCGATATGGATGCGTCAATTCTTACATGGACTATCTGTAGTGCCTAGTTCGAATGACCCGATCACCATCTATTGCGACAATAGTGGTGCCATCTTCCAAGCTAAGGAGCCTAAGTCTAGCAACAAATCTAGACATGTACAACGGAAAGCTCATCTAATCCGGGATTACGTGGAGCAAAAGGAAGTAGTGATAGAAAAGATTGCTACAGATGATAACATAGCAGATCCTCTCACTAAAGCATTACGACAAGATAAGCATGAAGGGCACGTTAATTCCATGGGAATCAAACGTGTTCCTGAGTTGTAGTACTTTTATGGATTAGATTCATTCTCGTTTGTACTCTATACGACATCATCGTTTTGATATTTTATATATATATTTT
This sequence comes from Silene latifolia, assembly GCF_048544455.1. Lineage (NCBI taxonomy): Eukaryota > Viridiplantae > Streptophyta > Magnoliopsida > Caryophyllales > Caryophyllaceae > Silene > Silene latifolia. The sequence continues at coordinate 262,828 of NW_027413190.1, read as the reverse complement.
GTTTTTCATGTGGAATTGTACGACAATTTTGAACACCAAAAAGTGAACTGAACAAACATTATATTTTTTAGTCCTTAATTGCCCACATGAGCGATAACTCGGCAATTATTTTGTGACATTGGTTGATGGTGGGTTCAACGAGCCATAAGTCAACCGGTTGACTGACCAATCACAGAGGCGAGTTATACGGATATCTCGTAGGACACCATTGTGACATCGACGTGGAGTCCTAAATGTTTTATAACATTCGCTGCCCGGTCGTGGATAGGACTTCCATGGTGATCCTAAGAGTCGATTCTTTGACTATCGACTGTCTCTTGAGACTACGGCAGATTTTGGGTGACTTTGGTTTCTTTCTCACGGTCATCCGTAACAGGGGGCCAAGTAGATTTTTTCTGGGTCATTTCATGCTGTGCTTAGATCGGAAGGAGTCGAGTTGAAGGAAATATTCAGCCTTTATCGTACTCGATATTTCTCGGGGCCACTCGAGGAGTCAGAATGGCGAAATGCATGGCCATGCTCGGATACGGATTCGTTTTATCAGTTAAGTTACTCTCTAGTCGGGGAAACCACTCTAGATACAGATCGATTGTAAAATACGACCTTTGTGGATCCAGATCTGCAAATTGTTTTACATTGAGTGGGAGAAATTTTAAATGAATATGAGAATCGGTTATCGCACATACACTTGTTCGGACAAGTGGGAGTTTGTTGGAGCTTGTGTCCTCCGGTTAGTGCGGATAACGTCATTGCACATACACTTGTACGGACAAGTGGGAGCTTGTTGGGGTTGGTGTCCTTAACAATTAGTGCAAGGACTTATAAACCTCTAAAAGGATCAAAGGGCATACTTTTGGTATTATTATCGGTTGATCCACGTTTATCAATAACGGTTGGCTTGCTAGATAAGTTTGACGTTATTGTCATACAGATGGCGGTGATCAAATGGTCCCTAAAAGTCACACCTATAGGATACGTTCGAGAGATGTGACGGTATGAAAATACTGTCATGTAGATGCCAAAATTGACTAACCCGTTAGTCCGAGTTATTTGACTAGTAATTAGTCAAATATGTGATGTTGAGATATTATATTTAATACTGATTAAATATCATGGGCTAAGGCGAATTAACCGGTTAATTCGTAAAATTAAATATAAGCGATTTATATTTAATTAATGTATATTGAATAATTATACAATCTTGTTTTTGTCGGACACGTATTAATAATTCAACTAACCCGTATTATTAGGCGATGCCTTAATTTCCGATAACCGATAACATTTATAATCGGACAACGTCAAATACATTTAGCGAGATGAGTCGGACCACGAGTTTAATAAGGAGGAAGTGGAAAGCCCACTCCATCCCTAATCAAACCCACGGCTTGGCCGAGCTCAACAAAAGGAGAGCAATTCTCTCCTCTTGACCTAAGCGATTCATTTGAAACAAAACTAGGGTTTTGGGAGGAATGTGCCTCTCGAACTCGGATCTCTCATCCAAATAAACTCACATCAGTTCTCCCAATATTGCAAGGCAATCGGAGAACACCATCTAGCACAAGGGCATATCTCGGACAAGGTCTTGGGTGCAACAATTAGGAGGGAATCGGTTTGATTTACATTCTTTACGCCGTGCATCAAAGGACCCGAGGTTGATTTCTAATCTTTATCGTTTCCATGTTATTTTCGTTTTATGACTATAAATTACATATGATATTTACGTTATAGTCCTACAATTAAAGGGTAGTATACGGATATTAACCTACAACTTCGATCGATCGATCACCTCTATGGTCGATCGACGAGCACGAAGATCGAGAGGCTCTTTTTCGGCCTGATCGATCGATCGAGCCTTGCATGGTCGATCGACCATAATACGAGTGATCGCAAATTAAATAAATAGAACGAGAAATTCAAAGCCCATTGTATATTAGGTTTAGGAATGAGTGTTACGTTATATTCCTATATAACGTAACGATGTTTTGAGAAGGGGGATCCATTTTATTCGATTTTGGTTTATCATCGATAATTAGGGTTCGCAAGATTTTCTCGTTTTCAATACAATTTACTTTTGCATTCGGCTTCTGGATCTTTATTCTGCAATTCTTCTCTCCTGTTTTCATACGATATTTCCATTTGTCCCATTATTCAGTTTTATCGCTTTCGTTCGTAGTATAGAATTGCTAGATTAGATCTCCGAAGCCAAATTATCGTTTCATGCTAGTCTTTTGTTCGATTAATTTAAGTATGAATTCGAATGTTTTAATTGTTAAGTTTATTCTTGTCATTATTTCTAATATGAGTAGCTAAACCCCTTGTGCTAGGATATAGGGAATCACGCCAGCGTGGCGGCATTAGAATAGTAGACTTAGAATCGCGCCACGATCGATCGACCGCACACCCAGTCGTCGTCGGCCCACGTGAGTTTTACCTTCGTTTTAATTAATTTAATTGTTATGTTTGACAAATCGAGTGCACGCGACTAGTTGAATGCGTAGGAATTGATGACCCATAAAGATCGAAAGATAGGGAAGGGAGATAGCCTACCTAATTAAGACGACTAAATTAATAAGATCGAGAGATGAGTTAATTTAGCCTATTTAGTCACTTTTCATGACGAACGTTAGTATTAGTGATATTAGGGACCTGTAGCAAGATCGAAAGATGCTACCTGTAAGAATGGACCGAGAGGACTTCTTATTTTCCGTCCCACGTGTTTGTTTTAGACCTACCTAGTATCTTTGCTTGAAACTATAGTGAACCGACCATCTTAGCACCCTTTTTATTCTTGATTTCATCTGCTAGCTTAGTTTACTTTTATTTTATTGCTTTAGCTATAGAACAAATCAAATCAACCCCCTCATCATTACTTTGGACTTAAAATTAGACAACTAATAATTGCATCGCCTCCCGTGGTTCGACCACTGTTACCACTAGCTTACATTAGTTTTAATAGGTATTATAAATATTATTTTTGGTGCACACAACGACAAGGCATCAAATTTTGGCGCCGTTGCCGGGGAGGCAATTGTTTAAAATTTTTTAGTTGTTTCTATTTTTAGTCTTTCTCTTAGTTTAAGGGACATCTGTTCCTTAAACTATTCTCATATTCTACTTGTAGTTTCTTCTTATGCGCAGATCACGGGGTGGTGAATTACTACCGTTCAATCCTGAGATTGAGAAGACTTTGCGTGAGTTGAGACGATCATCTAGAGTATTGCCGACAGAGGAAGAGCTGAGTACTCTGTCTAGTTACTACGAGAACGAGCTTTTTGAGGAGGATCCACCTTCGTCACCTATATCTACTTCCTCAAACGGGACCGTCACATCTCCGGACATGGTTGAAGAAGCGAGTATAGCCAGTCACTCGAGCCGAAACAGTGAGAATCTCTAAAAGGGATTCGCATTACCGAGACGGACATAAAATTCGAGCCGAAACCGTTCTATATCAACTTGGTTGAGAGAAACCAATTTGGGGGAGCTGCAAATGAAGATGCAGCTAAGCATATAGAGATATTCATTGATTATTGTTGTTCCATACCCCCACCAACCGGTGTGACCCGGAGGACCAGTGAAGGAGACCATGTTCATATTCTCTCTTCGTGATCTTTGCAAGGAGTGGTACGAGAGACTGGATCGAGCCGCTAACGGGATCACCGATTGGAAGTCGCTGGCCCTGGCATTCTACAAGAAATATTTCTCTGCCTCGAAGACAAATGCCATTAGAGCTCAGATCACGAGCTTTAAACAAGGTCCGGATGAGAATTTTCATGAGGCATGGGTCCGTTTCAAGAAGCTAGTGCGAACTATTCCGCACCATGGGTTTGAGAAGTGGAGCCTATGCAATCAATTTTATAATGGGCTTTATGACGATCGAGAGGGCTATCCTGGATGCGGCACTAATGGCGATTCCGGGAGAATGTTGGAGAAACTAAGGAGTGGAAAATTATTGATGATTTGGCCACCCACAAAGTCGAGTATGGAAATTCCGGGGAAATCAAAGGAGAAGTCTTTGAATCCCCTTCGTAGCTGCATTAGAGGCTCTCACGGCGAGATTTGATAAGTACGAGTTGGGAGGAGCTTCAAAAGGAGGGATCTATCATGTTAATCTTTGTTTGAGACGGTCCTTTCGTCTGCGAGAGATGTGGAGGAGAAGGACATGTTTCGAACAACTGCAACATTCCCTATGAGTCTTGTCTTTGCCTTTCAACATTATAGGCAGACAAACACTTATTTTGAGCCGAATGTCCATCCGAATCTGAGGTGGAGTAGTCAAAATGTCCTAAATCCGACTCCACCTCCACAGCAAGACGGCTGACAGCATTATGTGCCCCCTCATAAACGGACCCATATCAAAAGCCTTCGTATGTCCCTTAGCGGCCAGTCCCAAGGCTCCGAATTTGCCGAGTTGAAAAAGTTGTTCTTTGAAAGAGTCTCAAGCTAGAGAGGCCGGGATGAAGATGTTGGAGAGCCAAATTGCTCAATTGGCTAGCAAGAGTGCAACTCGAGCTCCGGGGCATTTACCGTCGCAGACGGATCAAAAGGAGACCCTTAATGCTATTACCTTGAGGAGTGGGTCCACCCTTGAGGAGCCCGCTATGGTCGAGGATATCACTAAAAAGATGAGGCGAGAACCAAGCAAGAAGAAGGCGTGTGAAATAATAGCAAGAAAAAGACGATCAGCGGGTATTTGATCGATCGACCGACATACCCGATCGATCGACCGATCCGCGAAGTGAAACGACCACATTCTGTAGAAGTCGATCGATCGACGACATGCATGGTCGATCGGCCCGACAACGCTGCGATGATGAGTCTTTTCGTCCTCCAATGCCAAATAACTTGAGGGACCACTTGTTTTGGGTGCGACTACTCCGAAAATATTGAGGCAAGACCAAATCTGATGGGTCGGTTTCGGTTCAAAATATGACCCGATGACGATTAATGGTTCATTTTTGAGACGGTCCGAAGAAGGGTCAAGCTACAACAAAGAGAAGGTAGTGGATTTTCAGCCTAAATCCACCGATGCTGGCATGAGAGACCTAGAGGAGAGGGCTAAGTTACTTCTTTCACCCCTTATCCGAGAGAGATTGGTGCGAAACGAAGGAACAGTATCGTTTAACAAATTTGAAAATGTTATTCGTAGCTTAAACGTACAAGTTCCTTTTCTTGAGTTAGTTAATCAAGTGCCTGCTTACATGAAATTTATGAAGCAACTTTTATCTAAAAGAAGTCACTTGAAACCGTGCAATCATTGCACTAAGCGAGGAGTCATGTTCTTATCGACCCACCGCACCTCATAAGCTAGAAGACCCGGGTAGTTTTTCAGTCCCATGTAGTATTGGCACCTTTTCTATTGAGAAGGCCTTGTGTGACCTAGGAGCCAGTATTAGTGTCATGCTTTTGAGTCTTGCTAGGAAGTTGAAATTGACTAGGTTTGCGGTCACCAACATGACAAGATCTGAGATGGTGATCGATCTGCGGTCCAGCCTATAGGAGTCTTAGAAGACATTCCTGTGCAAATAGGAAAGTTCTTTTTCCCTGTTGACTTCGTTGTACTAGATATGTCCGAGGACGCCCACATTCCTATCATATTGGGTAGACCATTTTCGCACACTTTGCTTTGGTGCGATTATAGATGTTGGTTCAGGGACATTGACCTTCAAGGTAGGGAAGCATTCCATTGTCTTTGCCCAGACAGCTAAGAAGAAAGACCCCATGTGGCCAATCACTTGTAATACGGTTTACGAAAAGAAATCCTATTTTATGCTTACTTACATGCCTGTCTCTATGCCTGTTTCTGCTATAACACCTCCGCCCCAGTTGGGAGCAAATTGGAGGAAGATTCTTCATTTTGGATATTGCGGGAGCTGGTTTGGGGAAGGAAGAGCCGCATGTTGCTCCAGCTGTGAAGGAGTCAATCGTTCAAAGAGGCGGTTTAGGATGTCTTAGCTATGGCACGGATGAGGAGCCCGATGAGGAGCCAGTCAAAGTGAGGGAGTCCGATCTAGATTCTAATGAGCGAGAAGAGGTCATTGATTGGGAAGATGTTGAGGCTTGTTGGTCCATTGAGTTACTGGGATGTTGGAGTTGAGAAGAGTGCGGTGAGAAGATGAGCACTCGGAGACTACTTCTTGTAGCCGAAGCCAGAGCAAGTGGGCCATTCCGTGGCCATTCTTGATCAACTATTAGTTGATTAAGACTTTTTCAAAAACCATTCACTTTATTGCTTTCGTTAGACTTTTTATTGCTTTTGTGTGCGCGAGACTCCGCATTTTAATAAGTTTGCTTAGGATTTTATATACTTTAGACTGTTACTTTGGGTTTTGCGCAAATTTTGGGCGCGTTATTGTGTATTTACAGGCTCATAGACCTTGATAGCCCAATTTATTGAGCTAATTCGAAGAAATCGGAAATTACGGAGTTTTTCGATCGATCGGCCGCCGGTATGGTCGATCGGCGATCGAGCTGCGACTCCGGAGCTTCGCTCCTGTTCACCCTGGTCGATCGGCTGGGTGATGTGGTCGATCGACCATGTTCGCTGATGTACCTGTTTTCGATCATTCCCCTGCTGTGTCTGATAGATTTGCGGAGTTGAGGGAATCTTTTCTCCACTTTATTATCTGACTCATTTATGTTTTCTTCCGTTTCTTTATTTTACACATAATTTTGCGTTTCAATAATTGTTTTCTCGGATTTACGCGTGGTACTTTTGCTTCTTTTCAGGTACCTATTGGTAGCACTGCTGGCTACTGAAACCTCCTAGCTCACGCTGGTTTGGGGAGGTTTCCTTTGGCTGCGCTTAAAAGTCTTGTGAGTTTCCGAGTCCTTACTTCATGTCTTATGTAGTTAATTTAACGCAAATTCCCGTTTTCCTTTTTTTTCATTACATAATTTTGCACAATGGGGACATTGTGTGATTTGGTTTGGGGAAGGGTTTTGCGTTGCATTTCATTTGCTTGCATTCACGTTTACATTTTGTGGTTTTGCGTTGCATTTCATTTGCTTGCATTCACGTTTACATTTTGTGGTTTTGCGTTGCATTTCATTTGCTTGCATTCACGTTTACATTTTGTCTTGCATTGTTGTTTATTTTCTCTTATATATACAGAAAAAATTTCAAAAAAATTGACAAATTTCAAAAATTCAAAAAAATGCACGTTTATTTTAGCATATAGGTTAAGTCGGAACGGTAGTATTTCAATGATGACATTTCATTTTCAGTTGTCTTATGCCTAAGCCTTGCTAATTGACATGTTATTAGTAGAATCATATGCATAATCTACGAGTTTTCGTTAATTATTTGCTGGACTTGAGACTTGACTTAGAATTTTGGCAAACTACATCATATTATGAGGTTTAGAGCTTATAACTGGTGTCATCTTTGACCGGTTTATTTAGGATTGTGAGTAGTTACTCCTTATGAGACATGTTACATCAATTTGCATAAATATGAACTTAATCTGCTTAATACCTGTATGCATTCGGTTTGTGGTTAGTTGACACATGTGGAAGAGGTCACACCTTTATTCATTTTGCCCATAAGCTCCACACTGCCAAAAATAGCCTTTTTTGTCCCGTTAACTACATCCTACATTTAGCCTGCCCTTGTCAAGCTAGTAGTTTATGTTCTCGGGATTGTCACTTCATTTTTGGTTGCATATGCTCTTTTGAGATGATGATGGGAAGATGAAAAAGGAAGGAAAGAAAGAAGAAAAATAGAATTGAAAAAGAAAAAAATTCGTCTTTGTCTTTGTAGAGGCGGTCGATCGACCGCCCCATCTTGGTCGGCGACCGAAGCTTAGAAGAAAATAAAATCAAATCGCATAATTCAAAGTCTTTATTAAATGGCGATTTTTGCTCCCATGTTGCATTCATATCTTATGGGGAGTTGATTATATCGGAGATTGTGAGATTTGTGCTTGCTATTGTTGGAATATGTGTCCTCCAACAATAATGCGATCACGACTGTTGATCATGATGATCACATGTTTAAGTCTCATTATATAGAATACAATTGGGAAGTAATATTTTTTATCAATGGTCAACATATATCGGTAATGATTGGTTGACTAGAGTTTGACATTCTTGTCGTGTGACGGTGGTGATCGATTGACCCCTAGGTCATACCTATAGGGCGATACTCTTAATTGATCATTTAATTAATCGTATAATGTTACGAGTTAATTAAATTATTGAAAAATTGACGGACGATTTTGGAAGTAAAATTTACGTATCAAATTGAAATGTGATTAAATGAGATACGGTCTGAGTAATCAAATTGTATCATTACTCGGATGAAATTATTGTTTAAAGAAACAATTGGATTTGAATGAATTATTATAAATGCGATTTATAAAACGGTAAAATATTTTGGTACGAGTAATTATGAATTACTAAGTCGATTTTTGTATATGACGTATTTTTATTAATACGTTGATTTTTAATATGTTAAAAATACATAAACAATTTATGTTACATATGACATGTGACATATTGACATTTGACAAAAATAATATGGATCTCATATTATCATATGTGCCGAAAATGGGAGGTTGTTTAAACAAATATTGTGTTTGTTTAAGTTAGTGGTAAGCATAATGATAATTACTCTAATATAGGCATGCATACCTAGTGACTTTTGTGTAAGAGCACAAAGGCCATGCATAGGCCATTTCCCTCCACCCTACCCGGTTCTCCCTTGGAAAGAACAAGGAGTTCTTTTTCTTATTATCTTTATCATTCACAATATGTAGTGGGTGGTTAGATAATTATTCATTCTTACTTCATAATATAATTTTTAGAGAGATAAAAATTACATTCTCCCTCATCTATTCTCCTACCCGGTTTTAGGAGCAAAACCAAACAATTTTGGTTCAATTTTTCACTAAGATTAATATTATTCTAGCTCAAATAATATTAATTAGATTAAGAGTTAGCTTTGGGTATTATTCCTAAGGAGAGATCCTACACTTGGATCTTGTTCTTCCATTAAGGAAAGCTCAAGAACAAAAAAAAAGGAGATTTCTTTTGTGCCCATTTGAACCGAAATTTCAATGTAAGGATATGATTTCTTCTCTTTTATTATATTGTTTGCATGCATAAAATCCACATTTAATTTTATGACAAATTAATTTCGACATATATGAGTATGTTGGTATGTATATGAATCTACTTTTCCTTCAATCGGTATCAAGAGCCACGGTTGTTTGCATGCAAATTGGTTAAAAGTTTTTCCGAGTTATAAGAATAACAAATAAAACTTGTAAAATTTGTGTTATTATGAGATATCACGAAATTAATCCATGCATGTTAATTTTTCTGGTCCTAAAATGTTTTAGGATATTTTGGTTAATTTTTCGGATTTTTATTGTTCATATTTCACTATAATGACATTTAAATGTGATTTTATGAGTAAAAATGTCATTTTTGGTCTAAAATTAGCTATACTTCGAATTTTCAGTTGGTTTTTGGATATGTTGTTACATATATTATTTTGAGATAACCTGTAAATTTTCATAATTTTTGGACTTGTTATGCTCGAAAAATGAATTTCTCATTATTAAATTCGGATTTAAGTGAAAAATAGGTTAATATGAGTTAAATTTCGAATCTGGTCATAGAAAATTAATATGTTGTCACATGAAATTTTACAAGATGTGTGTAAAATAATTGGCTATAAAGAAGTCTTTTTGCATGATTTATGGATTTTTGAAGAAAAATAGCATAAATAGTGACATTATTAGTTGAAAATTAATAAAACATAATCTATGACTTAGGGAAAACGTCTAATGTTGCATTTTATTATCATTTTCAGATCTAAAATTGAAAAGTTAATGAAAATAATTTTTCCATGTTTTTATGATTATTTTATTAAAAATCGATAAACCGCAACATTGTTTTTCCGGAAAACTTTCGAAATTTTTAACCTAAGATTTTGAACATTATGAGTGTCATGGAATTTTTTCCAGAATGTTCATGAGTTTAAATTTCAAATTTCAAATTTATTTGAAATTTTGTGATTTATTTGAAGTTTAATAGCTTATTTTTGTAATTTTGGACCATTTATGAACAATTTTATAAAATATTGGTTAATTATGGTCAAATTATTAGTGAAGACTAAATTTTGAGTCCTAAGAGGTTAGGGTAATTAACTTATGCATAAATATGAGTTTATGTATTTTTGTGATTATAAAATGTTGAAATCACGCAAACCGTAAAAACCAAGGTAATATACGATATTGGCTAATTAAAGGCGATTTAGCATAAAATTGAGCATGTTCATACATATTATAATGCTGCATTTTCTTTATGATTGTCATAATTTTAATTTATGTAATTTTTGAATTATGTAATTTTACTTAGTATGGCCTTAGATTTTAATTGGTATTTCCCGAAATGTATGGGAATATCGATTCGGTTGTAATTTTATTGTGATCTCGTATCACCGTTTTGTAATTTAATAGATTTATTTTATTTTAGTTACAAATGTATAATAGGAAATTATGTAATTTATTATGTAATTTTATTCATTCCGGAGTACCCAAAGACGGATTTCTTCAAGAATGGCGATACATAAAGACGGTGTTACCTCGAGATGCGTGCCACAACCGAAGTTCAAGGGACCAATGGAGTTGGTTTCCGAATATGTAATAGTTAAATAGTTTTTCTATTTTAGGAAAGGCCATACTAGGATTTATTTATTTTTATGCTTGCATTTTATTTTATGTCACATGCATTGCTAAATCGCCATAACTAAAACATGCATCCTTATTTTATCGAGTTTATCGACCGTGTCAATTAATATTATCGTAGTTCACCGCTTTAGTTCACTTAAAACGTGATAGATAATAAATTGACATGACCTCTCGCTAAAACAATTAATTGAGACATAGCCTTACCAAATAGTAGAAACCATGAAAACCTATTTCGCGAGGGAGTGCACTCGGCTACCCCGGGTACAAACCTTGTTACGTAGGGGAAGTGGGTGATAAATGTCTAATCCACCGAATTCATGTTGATGAGGGTTTCATCGGCTACCCCGTGCCTAAGTTAATGTGAGTTTGGACAATGGACACATTTATTCGAAATTTGGATTGAACTCAACAAAAGTAATTGATAAGGGTTTCATCGGCTACCCTTTGCCCTTGTTGATGTGTTTTGGGCTATAGATAAATATTAGAGTAATTTTATCGACCAAGAGTTCTAAAAGTAGAATCGATTAAAGGTTAATCCACCGAGTTATATTGATGAGGTTTCATCGGCTAACCCGTGCCTAAGTTGATATGAATTTGGGTCTTGGAATCATTTATTATAGTTGGGTAGAGGTCACTATATAAATGTTCATATCTTGTTAATTTACAAGTATGATTTAAAAAGACAAATGTTAATATTTCCTTTTCCTCCATATTTGTAGTTTTTTACAATGAATCCATCAAATGCTACCGCACCTATAACTATTGAGTCATATCACAATGTTCTTGACGACGTTTGCTCCAACAACAAATTCGATACAACTAGAGAACTTCATTTTGGGATAGGTTCGGATGGAAACCTTAACTTCATCACTTCTTCTAAACCACCCACTACTACTAGACCTCGTGTGAGTCCGTCTCAGGAAGACTACCTCATACGATCTATAGGGTCTTTGTCTCTGGAAGATAAAGATGCCAAAGCTAGTGGGAGCTCTAGCAATCAAGTTCTTGCGTCAAAGGGAAAGAGGTTCAAGAAGAAAGGAAAGAAAGTCAAAAACTTCAAGCAAGTTAATGATGAGTGCCATTATTGCTATGGCATGGGACATTGGCTTAGGAATTGCCCTATGTATTTGCGAAATATAAGGGAAGGACTCATTGTTCCAAAAGGTACAATTCCTAAAGAAATTTATGTTATTGATATAAATTATACTTCCACTACGACATGGGTACTAGATCTACGGTTGTGGTTCTCACCTTTGTAATCATTTACATGGTTTAAGAGATGTGGAGAGGCTTAGCAAGGGAGATGTGGATCTACGCCTTGGAAATGGAGCTCGGGTAGCGGCCGAATCCAAGGGAACTTATGTTTTAGCTTTGCCAAATGGATTTGAGTTGTATTTGCATAATTGTTTTTATGTACCTACGCTCTCTAAAAACATTATTTCAATCGCCATGCTAGACATGGACGGTTTTTGTTTTGTCATTAAGAACAATCGTTGTACTATTTCTAGGAATGATTTGGTTATTGGCCAAGCTTCTTCCATCAATGGCATTTACATTTTAGAGACCTCAAATCCAACGAATGATATTTATAACATTCAATCAAAGAAACTCAAATCAAGTGACCCAAGTGAAGCGTTCATTTGGCATTGTCGATTAGGTCACATAAACGAGAATCGCATCAAAAGATTAATTTCAACTAATGTAATTACACCATTTGATTATCAATCATTTGGTACATGCGAATATTGCCTACTTGGCAAAATGACTCGTAATCCTTTTAGTGGTAAAGGGACACGAGCTAGTGAGCTATTGGGACTCATACACACCGATGTATGCGGACCAATGAGTATCACCGCTCGTGGTAATTATGACTACTTTATAACCTTCACCGATGACTAGAGTAGATATGGGTATATCTATTTAATGAAACACAAGAGTGAAGCATTTGAGAAATTCAAGGAATTCCAAAACGAAGTAGAGAACCAATTGAACAAAAGGATTAAGGCACTACGATCCGATCGTGGTGGTGAATACCTTAGTCTTGAATTTGATTCACACTTGAAAGGTTGTGGTATTATATCACAACTTTCTCCACCCGGAACACCACAACTGAATGGTGTTGCCGAAAGGAGAAATCGAACCCTACTTGATATGGTTCGATCCATGATGAGTCAAACCGAGTTACCGAACTCGTTTTGGGGATTTGCAATCCAAACTGCAATTCTATCTTTAAATAATAGTCCCACTAAAGCCACCGAAAAGACTCCATTTGAGACATGGAAAGGAAGAGTTCCTAATCTATCCTATATGAAAATTTGGGGATGTGATGCTTACGTCAAAGCTAAACCCGACAATAAGCTTGCCCCAAGATCCGAAAAATGCATCTTTGTAGGTTATCCTTTGACCTCTCAAGGTTACTACTTCTACAAACCTCAAGATAACAAAGTGTTTGTGTCTTCTGAGGCTGTCTTCTTAGAAAGCCAGTTTATTTCTAAGAGACAGAGTGGGAGAAATTTTGAACTTAATGAAGTTCAAGAGCCACAAACCGAGATAGAGACACAAGAAGATGTTCCTTCGTCGTCTAACGCGGTTGTACCTCCTCCACTAAGAAGGACGGGCCGAGTAATTCGCCATCCAGATCGATATGTGGGACTTATCGAGGAAGATGGAACACTCGATGTGTTACTTATGGAAAGTGACGAGCCCGCCACCTACAAGGCCGCAATCTCTAGTCCAAATTCCTCCTTATGGCTTGAAGCCATGAAATCCGAAATGGATTCTATGCATGAAAACCAAGTTTGGGACTTGGTAGATTTGCCTAAAGGGGCAAGACCCCTTCAATGCAAATGGATATTCAAAGTCAAGAATGGCATAGAAGGACATGATGATGTCTACAAAGCTAGGCTAGTGGCAAAAGGATTTACCCAAGTCCAAGGTCTCCATTATGATGAGACATTCGCCCCATAGCCATGCTAAGATCCATACGGATTTTGTTAGCGATCGCCGCATTTCATGATTATGAAATATGGCAAATGGATGTCAAAACCGCTTTTCTAAATGGGCATTTAGAAGAGGAGGTGTACATGATACAACCCGAAGGTTTTGTTGATTCTAAAAATCCTAACAAAGTGTGCAAGCTTAAGAGATCCATTTATGGTCTTAAGCAAGCATCTAGAAGTTGGAATCATCGATTCGATCATGTGATAAAGGAAAATGGTTTCACTCGAAGTGTTGAGGAACCATGTTTATACATGAAATTCAATGGGAGCAATGTTGTGTTCCTAATCTTGTATGTCGATGACATACTACTCATTGGAAATGATATTCCAATGTTGTCTTCCGTTAAGAAGTGGTTAGGTAACCACTTCCAAATGAAGGATTTAGGAGAGGCACAACGCATATTAGGTATCCGGATCTATAGAGATAGATCCAAGAGGATATTGGCACTAAGTCAAGAGTCTTATGTCAATAAGATTCTTCGACGGTTCAGCATGGACAAATCCAAAAGGGGTTTGGTACCTATGGTAACCGGGACGATATTGAGCAAGACTCAATCTCCCTCCGAACCCCATGATGTTGAGCGCATGAAGTTGATCCCTTATGCTTCCGGCATCGGGATCAATCATGTACGCCATGATATGCACACGTCCTGATGTCTCGTATGCTTTGAGTATGACGAGTAGATATCAAGGAAATCCAGGTGAGAGTCACTGGATTCTTTGTCAAGAACATCCTTAAGTACTTGAGAAGAACTAAGGACTCTATCCTTGTGTTTGGAGGAGACAATGAGTTGCGTGTTAATGGATACACGGACTCAAGTTTTCAAACAGATAGAGATGACTTGAAATCACAAGTTGGTTTCGTGTTTATGCTCAATGGTGGTGCCGTAATCTGGAGAAGCTTCAAGGAAGTCAGAATCATGGATTCTACAACGGAGGGAGTACATAGCGGCATCGAAGGCCAAGAAGCTATGTGGATCAAGCAATTCACGGAAGGTCTAAAAGTAGTACCTACCGCCAATGATCCCATCACTCTCTATTGTGATAATAGTGGGACGATCTTCCAAGCTAAGGAGCCGAAGTCTAGTAATAGATCTAGACATGTACTTAGAAAATATCATGTAATAAGAGATTTCATTGAAAGAAAGGAAATTGCGATTTGTAAGGTTGGGACGGATGACAACATAGCCGATCCGCTCACCAAGCCTTTATCGCAAGCTAAACATGATGGACATGTTACGTCCATGGGACTTAAACGTGTACCAAATTTTTGTTAGATTTTGAAATGAAATAAAAGTGTTGTTTCTGTTCATGCTCATAATCACATTTGTCTTTTATCTTTAATTTATACATTGTTATATCCAAACGGGTTGTAGTGACAATTGAACCCCGTTAAAGTGAACTCGGATTAACATAGTATTTGCCTATAGTCACTTATATGAGGTGACGTCTCGAAGTGACTAGAGTGTGAGGCGATTGATGGCAAGTTCAAGTGCCATAGAGTCATGTGTGATGACTAGTCGATCACATAAGCGGTTGTTAGGAACATTTTGTCGGGCCTAATGACCGCTTATAGAGTTATGGCAAATTTATATAGCCTGGTCGTGGCGAGAGCTACTATAGTATTCAAAATGAGTCGATTCTTTTGACTAAAGACTATTCACCTAAGATGGCACGATTTCGATTAACTTTGATTTGTGTTACTACGACCTTCGTAAATGGGGTCAAATGGGCATATTTTGGGTTATGATGGTGTGGCTAGTCGAAGGGAATGAGTGCGATAGGAATTGTCCACCCCTAGTCGGGGTTATAACAATATCTCGGGGCCACTCGAGGAGTAATGAACTGGAAATGCGTGGCCACGCTCGGAAAGTATCTATGATAGATAAGTCCGGTCAATCAGTTATTCTCCGATCGAGGAAACCACTCTCGATATGATCACTTGCAAGTACGACACGAAAGACACCTTGCATTGAGTGGGAGATAGTAATAGGACAAGAGAATTGGTGACGCACACTTGTCGAGGACAAGTGGGAGATTGTTGGAATATGTGTCCTCCGACAATAATGCGATCACGATTGTTGATCATGATGATCACATGTTTAAGTCTCATTATATAGAATACAATTGGGAAGTAATATTATTCTTGTCAATCTGGTCAACATATATCGGTAATGATTGGTTGACTAGAGTTTGACATTCTTGTCGTGTGACGGTGGTGATCGTTGACCCCCTAGGTCATACCTATAGGGCGATACTCTTAATTGATCATTTAATTAATCGTATAATGTTACGAGTTAATTAAATTACTTGAAAAATTGACGGACGATTTTGGAAGTAAAATTTACGTATCAAATTGAAATGTGATTAAATGAGATACGATGCGAGTAATCAAATTGTATCATTACTCGGATGAAATTATTGTTTAAAGAAACAATTGGATTTGAATGAATTATTATAAATGCGATTTATAAAACGGTAAAATATTTTGGTACGAGTAATTATGAATTACTAAGTCGATTTTTGTATATGACGTATTTTTATTAATACGTTGATTTTTAATATGTTAAAAATACATAAACAATTTATGTTACATATGACATGTGACATATTGACATTTGACAAAAATAATATGGATCTCATATTATCATATGTGCCGAAAATGGGAGGTTGTTTAAACAAATATTGTGTTTGTTTAAGTTGGTGGTAAGCATAATGATAATTACTCTAATATAGGCATGCATACCTAGTGACTTTTGTGTAAGAGCACAAAGGCCATGCATAGGCCATTTCCCTCCACCCTACCCGGTTCTCCCTTCGAAAGAACATGGAGTTCTTTTACTTATTATCTTTATCATTCACAATATGTAGTGGGTGGTTAGATAATTATTCATTCTTACTTCATAATATAATTTTTAGAGAGATAAAAATTACATTCTCCCTCATCTATTCTCCTACCCGGTTTTAGGAGCAAAACCAAACAATTTTGGTTCAATTTTTCACTAAGATTAATATTATACTAGCTCAAATAATATTAATTAGATTAAGAGTTAGCTTTGGGTATTATTCCTAAGGAGAGATCCTACACTTGGATCTTGTTCTTCCATTAAGGAAAGCTCAAGAACAAAAGAAAAGGAGATTTCTTTTGTGCCCATTTGAACCAAAATTTCAATGTAAGGATATGATTTCTTCTCTTTTATTATATTGTTTGCATGCATAAAATCCACATTTAATTTTATGACAAATTAATTTCGACATATATGAGTATGT